>NC_137562.1:12784055-12964428 GCF_963082525.1 Nesoenas mayeri
TCTGTTAAAGTTGTTTTAATGCTTTTGTAACTAGGCTTCCAAATACATTGAAACGAGGCCAGATCTCAGCTTAATAGGACCAGCCTTCCATGTCAATCAAGTTTGTAACTGGTGAGAAAAATGAACCTTTTTTTCTGCCCCTTGTTCTCAAGTTGGGCAAAGAGCCCAAAATATCTGAGGTTTTACTTTGCCAAGCTTCTAAAGGAATATTTACTAACAGGAATGGAAAAGCCCCATGGCTGCCTGTAGTACAATGAAACACATCAGGTCAAAACTGCCCCTGGACGTTTTCACATGCCATCTGTTGAAGTCAGGAGTGGTATCATGTGGGTAAACCGAGGGCTGAATTTAGCTTGTTGATAATGGAATTAGACATGAAATGAAGGTATGTTCTTCTATGAGTCGGCAGCATTAACGAATTAATTTACTACTTAATTAATACACAAAGCCACAAAGTGCTGTTGGCAAATTAACCGTCAGCAAGACATGTTGCTCCAAGGGTCATCGGTTATTTCTTTTTTTCTCCTGCCTGCTTGTGTCGGGGTGGAGATCACATGTCAAGTGCTGAGTCATGGGGTTGCAATGGGAACTGCTAGGAGCTGAGCTCTTTGGAAAAGAACTGCTCTTGTCCTCTCCATCCCTGCGTGCAGGAGACAACAGTCAGACTTCATCCAATGCGAGGGACTATAGACCTGTCTACTTTTTAATACTCTGTTGATACCCAGACAGTCAACACACCCTTCCCTGCACTTGATTTATGGTTGACAAACAACATCATTTATATCTTAAAAGGTTAAATATGTTATAACTCGGTGTCATAACTAAAGAGAAGGGCTGAAAGTCTAACTACAACAGTATTATGTGAACCTGTGCCTGAATTTTCCCAAAATGTGGACAGAGTTTTTTAAAGGCATCTAGATTCATAGTAACGCAGAATCCTGACTACTTGCTGGTTTAACATAGCTAATCTTTCTGCCTCAATAAAAGTGAAATTCATGCTTGAAATTCCAAGAATTGCTTTAACTTCTGAATGGACTGAAACTGAGTAGGAAACATCAGAAGAGAAAGAGGCAGTTGTACGACTCTCAAGCTCAGCTCAAGAGTCAGTTCAGGGCTCAGCTTCCCCACTCACAAATTGTAGTTTTGAACTCAGAGTACACCCCAGCTCTCTTCAGAAATGGTGTGAATCAGTGAAAACTTGGGTCAAAAATGAGCTCTGGTGCACCTGAAATATTTAGAGAATATTTTTTAAATTGCACATTTGTCAATCAAAGATGAAACTTGGCAGGGTAGAGCAGGTTGATTACTCAGTGTGTGCACTGCACGCAGAGCTCGGTACCCAACTCAAAACCCACTGGATCCTCTGGGAATCCTTCCATGCGTTCTGGGAGACTTTGGACAAATGCTTGAATGAGAACTTGCCCAGGATCTCTTCCATACATGATACAGATGAGGGTACTAAGGAGAGGAGACAGTTGTTTACAAGGAATTCTGCATCTGAGAGCAAGAGAAAGGCATGATTACAGAAAAAAAAATATGCACCAAGTGTTTTGCAAATCTGATTCTCTATCAGAAAAGCAATTTCACAACTATGTAAATACACAGTTATTCTGTGCAAATTTTTTTTTAAAGCTCTCTCTCTAATTGCACAAGAGGCTCTTTTACTGTAATGAAAAACATCTGCCATTATTTACCAGCAGACTCCAACGTGCATTTGCACTGTGCTTTCTCTTACAAACGCACAGGGAACATGAAGTGGAGAAACTTGGGTTTTTGACTGGATAAGGAATTTCTACAGGGAAAATAGGGTGGGGGATGCTTGAGGAGAGCACTGATCCATTGTATGCTCTGCTTAAGGCCTGATACCTCTGTCACAGCCATGCGTGAGCAAGTGCATGACAAAGCCTCCCCACCTTTCAAAATTTACGTCCATGGATTTTCTCCACTCCACATGCAAAAGGACCATAATGCCCTTTCATAGTAAATCTCCAGATGAAACGGAGTCCACTATCCTTTTAGAAGGGTACTATATTTTACTGAATATTATTAAAGCTGAATCTGATTAGAGGCTCATCAAGAAATCAGAGAACCACAGGCACAGGTCACGTACTGGGGTACCCTAAACTGACTGGAGTTAACTAGTCTATTTGTATTGACTTCAGTCAGCTCTGGACAAGACCTCAGATTGACCAGAGTTTATATGTATGAATTTTGAAACTTCTTTGGCATTAAAACATGAAGTGAGTGAATGCCTGCTTAACACTGAGTGACTGCAAGAAAAATGAATGAACTGAAAACAATCCCGTCACAAAACAAAAATAATTGACAGTTAATGAAGAATTTCTACTGAGCAAAAATACAAATTATATGAGAGCTATGCAAGCTGCTACAACTGTAGTGCTTTTCTGCCCTCGTTGCTTGTCTCGTCACCTTGACAGCAGTTATCACTTAAAAGGATGTGCTCCAGGTCACAGCTGCTATCAGCAGGACACTTCTCTAGTCATACCTGCTTGACAGACATCCAAAAATATAAGATATTTGCTATGAGCTTGGTGATCTGAGTTTTAAAAATTTAATCGTAATTATTTTTCTATGTCAGTGTCTTCATTTTACAGAGCACTTTTACATCTCAAATCATGGCAAAAAATGTATTTCTAGTACTCAAAACTAAAAATAACCTTGGTAGTCAGAAGGCCATCAAATGGGAGATACTGGCTGTTCATTTGGCTTATCCTCCATCAGCGACAGATGATTGAGGTTGTGCTTTAGAGCTGCACCACTCTAGATGTGCTGCTGGTCTAAGTGGCTGGGTGGAGCGGATCCGCACTACTGCAACACGTCCCCTCCACTCCCTTCCTGCCCCGGGCTTGCAGCAAGAAGGTGCAGACTCATTTTGCCCCGAATGAGGGAAGTATCGAACCATGTGCTTCGAAACTGAGTAAGAGCCTGCGTTAGGCAGGACTTGACCTGTAGTTTGCAGTGATTGGGGTGAAGAAGGACAACAGGGGCCATTTTAGTTGAAAGGTTCTCATCAGTTTTTGGGAAAAAGGAGCAGAGAGACAGAGTGTGAAGCATTGGGGTGGTTGGTAAGTATAAAAGATGATCCTCTACCAGCGTGGTTGGGTTTGAAAAAGATGGGCATAGGCATTTCTAGTATCTCTATGAAAAAGAGAAAGGAGATACAGATGGAAGAAATGGGCAGTGACAGAACAGTTTTAAAATCTAAAATGAAGAAACAGGAGCTTTTCTTTTTTAATAGTGTCTTTAAAAATCGCTACTGCAATATCAGGCAAAACAAACAAAAAAAAGATCTGTTCTGGACTCACTAGACCACAAGTTACCATCGATTCATACCTTCAATTCACACTGGTGTCAAACCCAGTTTGTCAAACCATGACTATCTATGCCCTTTCTCTGAGAGACAAATAAAAAAACCCCACTGAAAACTCCTAATCTTCTGCTAGTCTGGGCTATTAGCAGCTTCAGAACTAATGATGGGTGAACCTCCTAAGGTCTGAGATGTCAGTGGGAGTTATATGTCTGGATCAAGGACATGATATGACCCAGATAAATTTAAGACAGAAAGGTAGATCGAAATGTGGGTCAGGCAGTCGTTAGTGTTTCTTTAAAGATGATAGAGGAATGGTTTTTAACACTTCCGAGGAGTTTTGTTGGTGCTCTTATGTACGCTCTTTGTTTAAAAAAATAAATACATTTTTCATGCCTTCAAAATTCCAAGCTGCAGAAAATTTCCTCTTGTGATGAGAAGCATTCAAAACAAAAACATGTGGCCTGATTTGTCTTTTATAGAAATCAAAGGCTGTATTCTAAAGAGACTTCCTTTACCACACAAATGTAGCAGATGTTTTTTAAGATTATAGCTGCACAAGCAATCTACAGCTTGCATCTCAGAAGCATTTAAAGTTTTTTTTAGAGGAAGAGTTTTTGTGTTATACTGTGATAAACTGCAAGTGAGTAGGAAAGGGATTGTCTAAGACAGGTAATTAAGGTGACAGTGTACAGTAAATTTGGCCAGCATTGTTTTCATTCAGGAAAATAAAGTTAAAAATGATCAGACTGTCTCAGTCGACTGTTTTGCTAGTGGGTTAATTAAAACACATTTCCAATGCCAAAGGTGAAGAGATTAGATCTGTGGTAAAAGCAGCCCAGCAGAACAATATAGCCAAAGGTGTATATTTGCAGATGTGTTGTTAATACGATGTTATGTTGTTTCCATTATTGTTGTTCCCCAGTGAAACCCTCCTGCGTGCACTGGAGCAAGCGGTGCTGGAGCCAAGGGCTGGGCAGAAGCAAAGGTGATGATCCCATGCGGGCACATCAGGAGGCTTTGTCAGTGGATTCAAAGTTGCTTGGTCAAGCTTAAAGCAGAAGTGTTGGGTCTTAATCCTGCTTTCTTGTTGTATTAATATTATTTTCTCTAACTGTGAAAGCTCTTGCTGCTCCTGAACAACTGACTGACCATCTCATGGAGCTTTGAACCTTGGTCACCTGTGGGACACTGCCCTGACAGTCTTAAAAAATGGAAGTGGTCTGAAATGGGAAGTGAGGATATAAACCATGTCTGCAGCCTTTTTAATAGATCTAAAAAGTATTGGTCACTGTATATTCTAGTGAGATCATTTGAGAAAAAAAAAAAAGAATAAAGTTAAGAAAACCAACAAGCAGGGAAACATGAGGAGTGGAAAGACAGATTATGCAAGGGGAAAGCCCTAAGAGACTGGGTGCATTTCAACATCCAGGACTCTCTGCAGCAATCAGCCACATGGGTTGTTGCTGGGTGGTAACACCGAGAACATTCAGGCAGGGAGCACAAACCCTGCTGTGCTCTCCACTGCCAGTGCCCAGGGTACCAGGACAGTCCTGACTGTTCAGTTTAATATTATCATCAGCTACAGCCTTGACAGAAAAGTAACTGCTTAGTAACTAGAAGCGGAGGTGGAGGATGCTAGACTTTGAGTCAGAATTAGATATCGCAGCTTCTGTTGTCTTAGTAAATGTGAGTGTATTGCTGGCAGGAGAAAACGCTCTGTTATTCCAGGACGGCTCTCTCATCACAGCAATCTTTTATTGATTTTTGTAAACTAATAACTCACTATTTTCAGGAGTACAGTGGTGGATGGTGATGTGGGTTAGTCCTGTTTCTCTGATGAAACTCAGTGAGGAAGATACTGGGTGTTACCTTGCCCAGTGCTCAAGAAGCATGAGCCATCACCTCCAGGTGAGACATCCTGAACCAACTCATGGTGGTGAGACGTGAACTGTGGCCATCCCTGTGTACAGCCCAGGCTTCGGAAGCTCTTCCCACTCTGTGCTTATCCCCTGCAAAGCCATCTTCATTTTCAATTTGACATTTCATTCCTTTTTTTTTGAGAAATGTATAAATACAGCTTCTCTTGCCTATTTAGGAAGATTTAATCACAACCTATTTACTGGACAGGAGGAAACCAGTATGGAGAAAATAGAGAGGCAGGTGAAGGAAGACAAGTGTAGTCTTTAAACCTCTTCTTTTGACAAGTCACTCATGTCATCTGGCAGAAGCGTAACTTTCATGTTTTGCTTCCCTCAGTGTTGGGCAATCCACCCTGAACACACTGCAAACATGTTCTCGCCCTTGTTTGCACTCTCGCTAGTTTTCCTGATCCTCATGGTTGTTTATTAACAGTATATCCTCTGCACAGATGGGCGTTTCTGTTTGTTTGTTTGTTTGTTTGCTTCTCAGGCAGGATAGCAGCAGGACAATCTGCAAACCAAGGGCAGGTTTCCTGGTGCAAGAGGTGACCCTGGGGAGGGAGGGAGAAGTGGAGGGCAGGGGAAGGGAAGCAAAGGATGCTGGCACTTCCCCATCAGCTTCAGCACTTCGACATTTGCTCCACATCATGTAGCAGCTGCACAACTGCCCTATCTCCTCTCCCCAGCAATGAAGTTTTAACCCAGCTCTAAAAATATAGGGAACACATTTTGTCAAAATGAGGAAACTTCTAGTGTTGGGAGTATATGTGAAAATGCAAGATGGTTTGGTGCACCACAAAAAAGCATTGGTAATGAAACTTCTTGTGTGTGCTGGTGCTCTGAGAGTGTACTTCATAAAAGAAAGCTTGGGTTTAATTAACTCCTTTTTTTTTTTTTTTTTCTACAAGGATGGAAATTTTGTCACTTCTGAAATGTTCCCATTTATAAAATTGTCAAGTGATGGCAGATACCACCCAAGAAAAATTGTTCATTACCCTAATGATTGCTCTACAGTACAAGCTGGCGTGATTTTGGAAGCTCCAAGAGCAGTGTTAATTTTTAAGAGCTCCAACTTTATAATTGCAATACATCACTACCAGTACATCATCTTCCACTATGAGATGCTTTTTCTCTAAAGACTGGAGGTGACCAGTATTATGACCATGAAATTTCTAGATATGAGGCAACATTACATGAAATTCTGGTTTCAGTTACACCAATTAGAATTATTTCACATTTCAGACTTGTCGGATTGTCTTCTATAGAAATCATGTACACACATCCATATTTTCCACTGTTTGCAGGGTATAACATAATTTGTTAACAAGACTAGACAAAGATGATCAAGTTTCTAGCATGCCTTTGAGCCAAATACAGCTAGGTCTGGTTCCAGGACTTGGTTTTCTTGCTGTTCTCGTTCACTTACATGTGGTCATAAGCTGTAGCTCTGAATTAAGAGAAAACACCTAAAAATGAGCCACAGCCCAATCCAAAGACCATCACACACCTTTACAGTGAACCATTGTTCGTACACTGCTAAACTGTGAGGGGAAGCTTTGTCACTGATGCTGGCGGAGCTGAACTATCTAGAGCTGACATCTCGCTAAAAGACATCTCCATTAACTCGGGCCAGCAAGAGTCCCTGCCCTATTTAATTCAGGCTTCCTCACTCTTTAAATGAGACATTTACTGGAAGACTTTACAGCACTGCTTCCAGGCTGCTGAGTGCAGAGACACTGTGTTGGGGGGCAGAGAGAAAATGGAAATGGGAAAGAGGGCAGAGTTGCCTCAGAATGTTGTCAGTGGTGATCAAGAGGCGGCTAAGGAAAAAGAGCAAAATCCTTTGTATCAGCTGTACTTCCCTCCAGAAATCCCTATAAATATGATCTCAGAATGTGTCCAAAATAAATAGAAAAATCTAGTCAAGTAAATCCTGAAATAAGGTAGGATTTAGAAAGTTAATATCATGCATGTCAAAGATTTGGCCTCTTCCTTTCCCTTTCCTTTTCTCTTCAAAAAGAGACTCAGGATGCTGATGATAAGGCTGAGGAATAGAGTTAGCATAATTTCAGCAAGAGTGGAAAAAACCTGCAGCCTGATGAATTCTTTAAAATAAACCTCAGTGCTACCAGAAAAGACCAGTAAGAATTGCTAGAGGTGGAAGGGTGACAGATTTCCCCTCGTGATTCCAGAATTGTGTCCCATCCCTTCTCTTCAAGAACCAACCCTAAGGATGAGCAAGTAGGGGCAGGGAATTTCCCACCTAAATTTAAATATCTAGTTGGGGTACTTAAGGTATTCACTGGTTATCCTAGCATCCTATTGCAGGCAGTATGGAAACCAGCTTTGGAAAGTGCAGTCCACCCGGGATAGCTTATTTTTCTCCATTGACCAGAGAAAGGGTCTAGACTGGTTCTGTCACTAAACCAGTTCTAATAAATCTGGATAAAAATGAGCAGCAACAGCCCAAACCTCCACTGGTAAGTTTGAAACAGGGAAAATATTAAAAGGTGTGTGGAAGTTCATTACAAATTCTGCTCATATTCTCAGCTACTTCTATTAGCTCCCCAGGAATAGTGTAGCAAATTATTTTAATGAGGGAAAAGTAATGGGAACAGCTGGTTTTTTTATTGAAAACAGGAGAATTCTATATGGCTTGAAAGAAAGACCAAATAGTTTTCTAGGAGATAACACTTTGTCAAATGTACTCATACATCAAAGTATGGGGGCCAAGAAGTAAAGAACTGCCTGAAACCTCTGGCCTGTGCCCTTCAAGGATGTAGAGTGAGCAAACTATTATCTCTTCTATCAACTGAAACCAAATTCTGAATTCTTCCCTACAAACATAGTAACTCAGAAATCTAAAACTCTTCCAATCAATGAGCCAAAAAAGAAAAAAGAATCACTATGTCATCAACAGAGTCTGGTCAAAATAACATAGATCACAAATAATTGCTATGAACTGTTCGAGAAATTTATCTTTTCAAAAAGAAACTGTAGCAAAATGGTTTGAACAGCGTCATAATCTGTGGGCAATTTATGAAACAGATAAAGCAGTAAAATTTATCGATCAATTTATGTACTCTGCATTGTCAAAGACAGGCAAGATGCTCCAAAAACAACCACCATCTCCTACGCACAGCAATTAACAGCCATCAATAATGTCTTTTGACCACTACTGCCCAGAGCAGGTTAAAAGCAACTTTTCAGCTGAAAGTAGCCCGACCTTTACTGCAGGACTGATAGCCTTACAAAGAGAAATATGAAAAATCCTTCCTTCATGGCTCTCCTGGAGTGCTATTTGGGTCAGGCCTTGAACAAGTGAAGGGCAATGGCTCCATTCTGGCTATACAGTCAGCTCTACTATGTAACAGTGAAGCTGTAACAACAAAACAAAACAATAAGAATAATTACCAGGCACTGTTTAAAAAGCTGGTGCACACATCTCCTTTCTCCAGCAGCTGAGCCTTGTGTTACATGTGTGGGAGGGTTTTTGAGGGGCAGCAAGTCAATGACTGGCTTCTGCTTGAGTATGCACACTGAGGACATCGTAGAATATGAGTCTACTCATTGCTCCTCAATTAATTTTCCATTTACATCCTCCTGTACCCGACACATTCTGTTTGCATTGAGAATTAATATTTGCAAGACTAATGGAACCTTCTTGGGCATCAAGGAAGAGAAAAAAAGGTGAAAAGGAGGAGAGAGAGACCCCACGGGAGGTAGAAAAAGAGAGTAAGAGAAAAAGAGAAAGTGTGTAGTCCTTGAACAACTTCTTGCGTTCTCACTAAAAGCAAATGTTGTGTTCAGCAGACATTTCAGTTAATTTGGCAACAATGTGTTGGGCTGGTGACTAGACATGGCTTGTCTTTAGAATTAGATGATCCCTTCAGAGTTACTTAAAAAGAATAAAACACTCAGGCAAATTAAAAAATATATATCATATTTTACTAAAACCCCATTAAACCATCACACCTTCTTCTTTCTGCAGTTTCTCTGGCACTATTTCCTTGGCAGAGTATTTGAGAGACAAGTAACAAGAGACATTAGTTTTCAGCTAAGGGCCTTGCTTCCCTGTCTTTATTACGATTTGCTTTTGCACCATTCAGACCTGACTGATACACACCCAGGATTGTGACTGGGAGCCTAATTTTGCTGTACATGATAGTGGCTAATTCTAGCGCCTCCCATGTGCAACATTTGCCTCCATCCAATGCAATTCTGCAAATAAAATTGTTTGCCTGGGTACTAAGTTCAAAGCATTTTGGTTCTGCCTTGTCAGGTAAATAAAATGCACCCAGGAATAAGCACCAGAGCCAGCTGGTGGACAACAGCCAGCATCTATCCTCCAAAGTGAGAGCAGCATGTTCACTGTCTCCAGGACTGGCCCCTCAGCCATGCTGTGCCCAAGAACCCCCAGTTCAGGGAGAGAAGGAGTTAGAACAGATCAAATTCCTGCCAGAGGACAGCTTAGCAGTTGACTGTATAAACAGTTTTGTTCTAGTCCTGGGAAAGCTTCCAGACACATTTGAATTTACTAATTTAAATGTAGCCTTGAAGTCCCACTGCTTGCAATACCACTGCAGCACTCTCCTTGTGAGCAAAGAGAGAGGTCAAATGGGGAAGATCATAGCCACATTACTTTAATAAACCAGATAGGAGAAAGTGAGCAATTATAAAAAGGCAAAACTCACTTAACAGGATGGGAACTGGAAACCTTATATAGAACAGGTTTACATTTTCTGCATAGCAATGTAGTTTGTTCTTACTGGAGAGGGTCACAGTTTCTCCTAGTTAAGAGTGTTAGTAGAAGGCATGTGTTCATCTCTGAACTGTTACCTGGAATCATGTTGTTGTACTTTATTTTAATATACAAGCATTCCTAGATGAATGACAGGTCATAAAAAAATAATGATTCATACCAGAAGTAATTCAGAATGAAATAAGTCATCTGAACCGATATACGTTCCTAGGGTTGAAGCAAATATTTAATCAAGGTGCTAGGAAGGCCAGAGGAAGAAGCAATACAGAAGAATGAAAAGGAGGAAAGTTCTTAAAAAGAGAGAAAGCAAGCAAGCCTGGAATTTGACTTAGGACCTTGTTTCATTATTTCCTCAAGTTCAGCTTCTAGTTTTCTGGTTCCTTTTCTGATGCAGCAAATGTTTGCATTTTCTGTCTCAGTTTGATGAGTTCAGATAAAAATGGTGGTGTTGGTCATCATGGTATCACTTTTCACATGCATCTTCAATTTTTGCAGGCAAGTCTGGATGCAAATATTTGTAGTTCGTAGAAGTAGTTTGGCAACCTAATTTATAAGCATTAATGGATAATTGTTAGCAATTAAATGTTTGATTACCCAACTGGGCCTACAGATCATGTTGCTAGATTTCATCTGCTAATAGCTGTGTGCACAGGAGATCAGGGGACTGGAAATGGGAATGAAAGCAGGGGTTTACAAGATGTAAAACTGAACATACAAGCATGAAGCTTCAGCTATCCTGTTTGTAACTCTTCGCATTCAAGTCAGCAGTGTAAATGTTTGGAGATTTAAATAGCATCCATTATATTAGAGATCAATGAATTAGATCAGTGTGCAATTGGAATTCCCTCTCTGCTTTTGCAGACTGCGGGTAGGCATAGGCCACTGCAGTTCTTTAGTCATACAGAACATTCCCACATTTAAATCTGCAGATCATATAACAATAAGACCTTCTCCTGTGATTCTGGGTCTAGCTCAATTCCTCTGGTAGATGAATCTCTGCACCCATGGAAACGCGTGCAGCTGGCTCTGGGAGTCAGGGAGGGCGCAAACCCTATCCAGAGCAGCAGCACTGCACCAAAGGTCACAACAAAGTGCACCGGTTTTCTATTCAGTGGCTGAATCTATAAGTCCCTTTACGTGATGATGGAAGAGCATTTGTTTCCTTCACAGAGGTTATTAGTAGTATGATTACAAGCAAAAAGACCTAGTGGAGCTGGCAGGGATAAAAAAACTGCTTGTTCCTTGCTCTCTTGTGGCCCTGAGCTTCTAAGTTGCTCTTGCCCATTCTGAGAGATCTGTACAGCAGATAAAGAGCTCAGAATTAAGTCACTTTTAAACGGATTTAAAGCAGCCTTCTGTTTGTCTACAGACGTGGGTATTATGCAATGATTTCCTTGTCTGTCACCAAAGAATTGTCATATGTCAAGGGTTTAAACAATTGTCCTGCACAGTCATGGCCTCACAGTGTATCATATTTTTGAAAACTTGGCTCACTTTGTGTGTTATTTTCCCTCTGCCTCAGCTGAGTTGCCTTCACTGACAGCTGCCTAGCAAAAATACAGTGCGAGAGAACATGAATAGCGCACTCTGCTTTTGGGCAGTCCCTGGTAATGTTTGTGTTTGCGTGCCCTGGATGCAGTGAGATCCCATAGGAACAGAAGACTCCCTGCAGAGGCAGCAGCTCTTTAATATCTCCATCCTAAAAGAGAGGTCTTGTTAGATGGTGGGAAGATTCTTGAAGTCCAAAGGAAAGCAAGGTTCTCATCCTTGGCAGCATAGGAGCTGCAAAACTACTCTGCATCAATAAGTAATCTTATCATGAGAAGCAAAGGTTAATGAATAATCTGTTTACCTGAGCTTCATTAATCAAAGATTTACTAGAAGTCAGAATCCTATTGCTGCTCAGACACAGAGCGCTTTGCTTCCAGGTTAAAAAAGATAACTACATAAACTACACAAAGCATGTAACTCAATACAGAGCAATTTTCCCAGTGTGTGGATGACAAAGGGGAGCATCAAAGAGAAAAGGCTCTAATCAGAAGGGATTATATCTGGGCTGCGTGGAGCAGAGGGAAAGCCTCAATCTCCAGTGACGTGAAGAAGAGTTCGACTATGCCTAGCGGCAATATCATCAACCATCTGAAATGATTACGGGGTATTTTTATGTCGTGAAATATTATCTTGTTCTCCATGACAACTGACATCTCAATAATAACACCTGTAAGGCTTTAAAAGTTGCCAGAAGACTGCCAAAAATGTTAGGCTAAATATCCAGCACAGAGAACTGGGAAACACAGTTTAGATTGCAAGGACAGGACCACCGGAGAATTGTCCTGCCTAACCTTTCCTTAGGAACTGGTATGAGGTGTGCTGTAAAATACATCTACTTAATGGGGTTATTTAGATCTTTATGTGTTGTGATAATTAATGCCCATATTATGGTCCTAATTATTATCCTGAGGTTAACGGCACTAATGGAAAAATACATAATAACTTAGGCTCTTGTTGTTGACTATTTTTGTGTAATTTTGACACAATAGTTCTCTCTCTCCAGCACTCCCAGAATGACAGACCAGTTTTCCTAGAGAAAGTACCAAAGGCAGAAAACTTTCTGATGGGTCCACTTATCTTCGAAAGACTGCTGATAACTGAGTCACTCACCAGTTTTAGCTCCAGGGAATGAAAACGTGTATCCAAACAGAATAAATCAAATCAAAACAAGTTTTCTTTCTTATGCAAAGTTAATTAATTTAATTCAAAGGACAGTAGTGCCTCTTTACATAGGATCGTCACCATGCCAACTGGTGTTACATCATATATGTGTAAACCTAGACATGGGCTGAAAAAAAAGGAAAATACTTTCCCAAACTAGAGAGTCCAAGGCTCTGTGGTGGCCTGAGGTCTTGTACCTTGGTCTCTCTTGCCACATCCCATGATTCCACTGTTGTTTGCAATGAGGAAAGAGAACTGCACCAAGTAGGGAGAGAGTTCAATGACTTGTCAAGCTCAGGCTTTGTAGTTATCGTTCTAGTCATGGCAGAGAGGCAGCGCTGCCAGTGCTGCACTGCGACCTGTAGGTACTGCACTCAGTGTAGTTATTGTAATAGTTACAACGTGCTGCAGCAATGCAAAGCTACAGAGGGGCCGTGGGGACTGAAATTGGGAGACACAAGAATCGAAGACCAGACGTATTCCAGGTCATAACTGCAAAGCCATTCCTTACTGGAATACATTTACTTAATGCCAAGTGTTGTGAAGTAATAAATTCAGGACCAGATTATTATTTCCTTTTCATTCCCTTACCTCCTCCATCCAAAGATGAGGCTCAGAAACTCTTCTGGGCTGTGTCTGCTGCTTGTCCATGTGTCTGGGGGCTCAGGAGAGGGATGTGCTGGGAGATGTCACAACTTACTGAGTGCCAACCGCAGCTGGGACCTGCACTGACGACCAGTCAGGATGGAAAGAGGAAGTGCATATATGCTACATTTAACATTCTTAAAGTATCTAAAGCATTTCTTAAGGTTCTGAACTTCCTCTTCTCCTCCACCACACACCAGCCCACAGACCTGTGAAGGGTTTTTGTTATCAAGTGCAGCACCTCATTTTGTTAAGTATTTTTCAACCACCAGCACTGATGCCTTCTTATCACACAAAATCAAGAGAAAATGCTGGTTTGCAGGGGAAGACGTCAGCCAGGTGCTCTTACTGCTTTATCTCTGCACCAGGCATGGATGTCATTATCAGCATGTGGCAAACCTGACATCATTGTTTGGCATCCCTCAAGTTCAGCAGGAGCGATGTGGCCTGACAAAGAAGATTCTGTTTTTAATAAAACATATTTTGGCTATAGGCAATGCTTCTCTTTCCCTGGAGAGAATTATCAGTTTCATGTGAAGCTGCTTTTTGCGTGCACGGAAGAGAAGCTACAGAAGTGCACACACTGGCAACTCCCTGTAAAGTGGGAAAAGATGTATATTTAACCACAGATACACCTTTACACCAGAAATGATTTTTAAAGACATAACTTCCCATTTAACATTGAAACACTTATAATTTTACTACTTCTTTTTCTCTCTCCATATATATTTAATATAAAGCCCAAAGAAAGCATGCAACTACCCTGTCATGAATAGACAAATCAAAGAAGGGAAATACAATTAGGTGGAATTTATTTTGGAGTGATTGAATCTGAATGAGTAAGACCGTTACCTGGGAATGTGTCCTTTAGCTTGCTAATGGAGTATATCCAAATCAGAAAACCACATTTTTCTTAGTAAGAAAAACCACAGATGGTAGGGTCTCCCGTGCAAGAATCAGGGCTCTCTTTTATGAAGACAGAGTGGGAACTGCATAGGGGAAGGACTTCAAGAAATCTTTGGAGGTGGCTGGCTGAGATTCTGTTGTATCGATCATTTAGCATCACTAGACCTTAATTGCATGGTTAATGGCATGCTACAGAATTAAATTCTTCACAGAACTTTCCTTTTGCTTTGTGATTTAAATTAAAATGCATAAAAATATATATAACTTCTTCCCCAGAGACAACTCCAGTATCTCTGGCAATTGGAATTAATGAAAGGTGCTGCAATCCTTGAAATCAATGTAGTTACATTGATTTATACTGATGTAGAAACTGACCTTTGAGTTCAAAACAAATTTAATGATGTTAGATGAAAAAAAACCCTAATAAATATACATAAGACAAAATTATCAGAAGTGTCTATGTGAATTAGCATAAAATCAGACTCAAGATTATTTTTGTGTAATACAAAAGTAGCTGAAATTTTAAAAAGAAACATCTATTCTTCAGCAGGTGAGAGGCAGCCAGAGGGGATAACCAGCATAGCTAAAAACCCAGCAGCTGGGGCAACTATGTGAGAAGGAAATGGGAAAGTACTCAAGCTTTTGCCAAGTCCAGTGTGGCACCAGCCTCTCTGTATTCCCATGTAATTCGCAGTAATTATTCGTACAAAACAAAACCTCTCCAAAGGGAAGAGCTGTGCCCAGCCATCCTCTGGCACAGCTGGGAGCCTGGCGGGGATGGTGCTCAGGGAGAGTATTCAGGAGCAGCAGGCTCCCGGGAGCTGATTATCTTCCACATTCAGGGTATTTCTTACATGGTTTCTGATAGCTCTCAAAGACTCGTAGATAATTCGGAGCAGGAGCACGATGTCTTGTTCCATGTTGTTCGTTGCATGGATGCAATCAGCGGTATTATACCTGAAAAGTGGCTGGTGAGCATCTGTTAAAGAAACGGTGAAATGATACTCCCATGGTGTTTTCTTAAAGTCTCTACTGAGACTTTTTTTTAAGTGCTCTTTTTCATTGTCAGCTTACAATGTACTTGCTGTAAAAGTGCCCGGGAACAGGACTTGGTACCAGTTTTTGCAGCTGTTGAAGGCCTAGCTGTGGGTGTTCCGTCTCCCACCATTACCCTTGTATTCATTCCAGTCCCAGATATGGGAATTATATACAGTCAAATCAACTTGACTGTTACCAGGCTTTCACTTCTTATATATATATTAAAAAGACTTCCCATAGCTACTTCTCCATTCCATGATATTAAGAGAATCAGCCAAAGAATCAGCCGAGAATGCACTGATAATGCAATTACTACTAGACTGATGTCTTTAAATGTACTGTTGTTGACAAAAAGCCCTCAGAAACCCGAAATGTTTATCTGTTTTTCTTTTGCAAATTGAATACTGCCTGCCGTTTGCATCCTTTTATTACTGTAGGGTTGCTCATAAGCTCCAGGCTGCTGGCATTTATTTATTAAAAAAGAAAATGTATTAAGAAACAGCGCTGCAACGTTTTTCAGTTGGATTCCAAAACAAGAATAATTGGCAGATCCAGGGACAAAAAAAATACATCCAAAATTTCGGCCAGAGTGTGTTGACAAATGAGAACAGAAGGGGCAGTGTCCCTGTCCCCGGGGACGCAGAGTCAAGGAAACAAAGCTGACTTTCACAACTCGTTGTCTAGACAATCAAGAGGCTTTTTACAGATTGATGCTTATGTTTAATAGAGGCCAAACTGCTTGAGTCTGCATGAAGCTGTAGGAAATAAAAAGCAAAATTCCACAGAGTGGTGCAAGAGCAGTATAATATAATTGCAGGGGTTTCAGAACACAATCTTTATGAAAATGGGCAGCTTTCCTAGCCAAAAGACACCTTCTGGTGTCATTTATCAACAGCTGCTTTAGAAACCTGAGATATGCTAGAGTGATCATTCATAGGAAGATTTGCTGTCATTAATGACCAGATTTTCTTCCACTTGTTCCTTTTGCTCTCTTGAAAATAAGGAGCTGCACTATAATTCCTTTTCTAACTCTAAAGCATGAGAATCTACATAAGGTGCTTTAAGATGAGCATTGCATATAACTATTGTTCTTTTTGTAAATATTCCTGAGTAGCACTAGTAGTGGAAATTTCCCCCAGATAGCTTCACCGCTGACTTGGAGTGAGGAAACATCTCTACAGGAAAACTGAATGGAAATGTAAGTCGCTATCACCATTACACCATTACATACACAGAACTTAAACTGTTAAAAAACAAAAGAGAAATAAAATCAGCAGTGGCGACTTACTAGTCCTGAGATTTGGGAGTGTTCATTACCCTGCTGAATCTTGTCTCTTTTCCTCCTTGGTTGGGAAAGCACTTATTTTCTTGAAGGGCTGTTTTACTAGTAAGCCACCATAACTTCTTTTATTATAATATTATTTTATATAGAAAACATTTTGTTTTGTTTGCCAAAAAGAGCAGAAAATATTGTCTGCGACATCTCCAGTTTTCCAATTACACCTGCCTTTCACAGAAATAAACTACCCAAATAGGACACAGGACCTGATTGCTGTCTAACGGAATACGCAGCATACAGTAAGAGAAAACTCTAGATTGCACTTGGTTATTATTTGTATGTTTTTCAGCATTCTTGGAAAGGACACGAAACTACAGTCCTCTTCCCTTGAGTCTACAGACCAGGGTTTGAAGTAATACAATCTGGAGTCACAGTACAGCTAGAATGAACTAAGCTTTCATTACAACTTACAAGAAGTGCCTTGGGACACTCACATTTTTACAATTCCTTAAAAAAAAAATCACAGACATGACAAATATGAAGAAGAGCTCAAAAGCACAAATATATATACACCCATAAACCTGCTTTTGGGCAGGAACAAATATATGCATGGTTTCAAGGGAGTATACTTCATGTCTTCTGCAGTTTAGAGGCATGTCTTTGATTTTATTTATTTACTTCAGTAATTGCCCTGGGCCATTGAGATTTTGAAATCTAAGGCCAAGGTCGGTAGCTATGATGGGAGATGTTGGGGTCTCTGTAGGCAGGAGGTGGAAGGAACATGTTTCATTCCCCACCAACACCAGCAGGATTTAGGACCAGCCACCCCAGCCTGGAACCAACCAGGACAATTGCCCCTCAAAACTGAAGTGCTGAAAATTCCTACAAACAGATGGCTTTACCTTTCTTTTTTTCCTCTCACTGTAAACATCGGATGCAAAGTTTGCTGCCAGCCTGCATACAAATCATCCCAGGTCAGCTGGACCAACAGCTTTCTTGCATAGACTCTGGAGTTATGGTTCTACCGCAAAGAGAATAAAGCTGAAATGAGCACAGAGAGTGTTACAGGTAAAGTACCAGTGAAACTGTGATTTCTGCCTTGAACAAATCTCCCAGTAATTTGAGTATTATTTCTACTCAGATTTTTGCTGTTCCAAATTATTATTTTGCCTTGTTCTCCCCATGGTTTCGTAACTCAACAAGTCCCACTTACTGATTGGCCTTTGTCCCTTTCTAAAAAGGAAGGCCAGGGACTTTCTGTGGTCTCTTAGGTCAGCTCACTCACTCGCAGTAAACACAGCCTGAAAGCATGGGATGAAATCTGCATACCCAGCCCCATGAGTGCACTTCTGTGGAGCTGGCTGTCTGCAGGAACAAAGGAAAACCCATGTCCAGCTGTATGAAGAATCCAGACTCTGGTTTCCAAATGTTACTCAGTAGCTGACAACCTTTGGCAAGCAAAAGAGACCCTTTTTATACTATCCTGAACATTTAAAAAGCAGTAATAAATAGATGTTAGCCTTAGAGGTGTGATTTATTTGTTTTATGAATCACAGAAGAGCCCATAACTCATAAAAGATTAAGGCTGAAGCAAGTTGTATGGCTCTGCATTACAAGTGGAGATTAATGTCTTATTTCATGAAGCACCGTCATTAACCACTCTACATTACAGTAGTTTAATGTTAGTGACAGAAAGAATTGACTTTTAACATTTTTTAAATATTCTGTATTTCAGTTTGTCTTTGCCAGGGGGAATTCTCTGAGATCTGAGAGATTTTAAAGGGAAATGATCCTATCTTAGCGCTATCTTAAAACTCTGTCTCACTCACACCTGCACCCCATATTACTCTTATGGAGATCCACAAGATCAGCAAGATAATAAGGACAGCTTTCTCCCCTCATGTAGATTGCTTGAAGGCTTTGGGGACCTTTAGTCATGCTAAGTCACCCTGAGACAACTTTCCTTCATTAGGACATCTCCATTTACCGCTCATCTACCATGACAAGCGTGGCCTTTGCTACAAATGCACTGCAAAAAGCTGGAATAGCTTTCCCCATCCACTTGGCCACTCCTGTTTCTGTCAGACCAGAATTGCTTTGTTGTACAGTTTTTCAGGCTTCTCCCTTTCCAGGGTCATAATTAGTTAAATCCCATCTTTCATGGGTATCATCATATTTGTTTTTGAACCACATATTATGTCCGCAAGTGACTTTATCTTTCATTGCAGTGTGTTGTATCACAACGCTACAGTATTGAATACAATGTAATTTACTAAAATCTATTAAAATACTTCCATTTTAGAAATCCATTACAACCTTCCTTATTATTACCATATCCAAGAATGTCAATGCAACAGGAGAATTAACTTGATGAATAGTCCTGCAAAATGTGCCGTCACAAGCTGTTTCTAAAACATCTTTCAAGGCATCTCCGTCAGCTCATGGATTCTCTTTGGTTTTCTTTCTTTTCTAGAACTATTTGCTAGCCCTTAGTTGTGGTAAGCGATTATTGGTGCTTTCAAACAAACTCCATGAAAAACGTTTTTCAAGTGGAGATCAAAGAGCAAAGGCAAACATAAAAGCAGTCTTATAAAAACTGTGTATTAAAAAACCTAAGCTCCATCCATATGCTAATTACATCCAAACCTCATGGCCCCTTCTCTATGGGGCTTCTTAAAGGTGATAGATATGTCAGATGAAACAAAGAAAAGGACATATTACAGACAGAGAAATTATCATGGAGATAGGAGGTAGCTCTCAATAACCTTCCACTGAAGAGTTCTGGTTGGAAAGTGCAGCTCCATAGGGCAAAGCTTGTAACACAAACTGTGGTCCCCATTTATTATGGTCTGAGGTCTGTAATAATTTCTAATGGTTGCAGGTCCATTAGAGAGAGTTTCTACAAGCTAGAGGGTAGAATGATGCCCTGAACCTACAAAAGCATCCAAACTCTTCAGTCCCTAGGAGGGATTTGTTCTTAAGAGCTAAGGGCTAGTTTTAATCACCCTGATCATACACTTCAGAAATTCAGAACTGAAATTAATTTATGTGCTATCCTCCTATTTTCCTTAACACTTCTGTGCTCAGGTTGTTCAATTTTTTGACTTCTGCCAGCGATGGGACGCTAAGACACAAACACAAAGATGTCCTCATAGGACAAAATGTTACTGACCACTGAAGACCTCAGACACTCAGGTAATCTGGAGTAATTACATGGTATCGCTGCTTGGTGGATTTAAGCAAACAGTATAAAAGGCTCCAAGAAGTGCAATTATTTTAGATAATTAAACTTCTTGCACTTGCTGACTAAAGTCAGTCCAGATTGCGCTGCCATCTCCATGCAACCATAGCAACTTCTTTCCATTGTGTCCCAGATTAATGCGAACACCTGGAGTCAAAAACCTGAGGCTTGCGAGTAAGGTGCATAAAACTTTATGGATCCTTCGCATATGGCGTGGATCCAGTCACACAGCAGTGATTCACTTTCCAAAGCCCTGTCTCAGCAAGGAGCAGTGGTGGGTTCTCCAGAGACCCCTCTCTTCTTTTCCCTGCTTCAAAGTCCCAATCAGGAATATTTTAAAGAGATGACTACAGGAAATTACACATTCCTTCAGGAGATGTGAGACTTCATCGTTCAGATTTTAGCATGTTAGTATTTTTAAAGACAATTCACAACTAAACACGTTTTTGACACACTTAATGTTTTTACTGGGCTCATTTCAACACTTTAAAACATGCCAACAGGGTTCAATGGCACCAGTCTGCGGGCAGTTAAGGTTAAAATTTAGCCTTGGTCATATGTGACGGCTCCTGTAAATGTGGTGAAACACAGTTGGAGCACATATCCCCCAGAGAGTAAGTAGACAATTCTTTAAGGAAGCAATGGAAAGATAAATGGATGCAGAAGAGGCTCTGGAATTTTGCTTGAAATATTTTTTGCTTTGCTTTTAATGATCAAAACCATTCCTCCCACTGAACCACATGAAAAAAATAGTATTTGTGTCTGTGCCAAAGGTGGAGCATAGTGTAGACCCACTGAAATAAAAGACAAGTGAAAAATTAATGAGAAACTGGAAGCCAGCAGCTCCCACCCTGTGAGCAGTAGGCTTCTATATACTTCTTCCATAGTGAGTATCTCAACGGGGCTAAAATCACAGTAGCTCCTTTGACTTCAAAGGACATGCACCGGTTGGGAAGTAGAGAAACAATCTGGAGTGCACTGTACCAAGTCTGCACGACTTGGGAAGAGAAGAGAGCCCCTAATAGAGCAATTTGTCACTCAGGACAGGAGGGAATATTTTTATTATAGAAAAAAATTAAGTAAAGGGAAGAAGAATCTACAGGTGATCCAGTTTCAACTGAGGCACCCACCACCCCAAAGGGGATGCAGCCTGGACTTTTAGCTGTAATTTCTAGAGTTAGAAAGACACAGATATGTACAACAAAGAAGACTCAGAGATACAAGCATCCTTTTGCTGTAAACCCCTCACTCTGCTCTATAAAAAATGAGCAGTCTGAGATGGTCCGTACCAAAGCCTGCTGACACCCACCTCCACAGGCATCACAGTCCCACATTATGTCCTAGAAGGGTTTTCTTTTCCCCCCAGTAACAGCAAAGAACCCACTAATTAATTACAACTTTTTAATCTAACTATGTAATGTTTAAAATACTGGTTGCTCATGCTCTTTTGGGAAACTAATGAAATAAATGGAAGCACTCTCTCTCATCCCTTCAGCAGTCATGCAACAGTTTTCCAAAAAATGAGAATTCATAGGGAGGAGATCACAAATCACTGAAAATATGAATGTGTGTTCTTCTGTTGTTATGTATGAGATGAAAGAAGCTGTCATTCATGCAACATGGAATGAGAAATCCAAGGGGTTTTCCTGATCTCATGTCTTTCCCTGTACATTTATATAATAACATTTGTCTTCCATAGTGTGTTTAATAAATTCACTCTATAGTTTTGAAATGATGCCTTTGCAGCCCAGGGAGTTCATTATCACTTGTTCACTGCAAATAGTATCCCTCCAAAACCACCATTTCTTAGGAGTTAGATATATAGTGTTTTAATTGCACCTCGTTAAATGTTTTACCTATTCTGAATATTCTCTGTGAAGTCTATGGGGCCATAATTTCCATCCCTGTAATTAACTGAGTTCATATGGCAGCACGGGTAAAGTATCTTTTGGAAGGCAGGGAAGCAAAAAGGCATCTGCACCAGATCTGAATGAGACCCTTATTTCTGCTGATACCTAAAGTCTGAACCGTCCTGGGTTTGTGAGTATTATGATGACAAAAGTCAGCAGCATCACAACCCTGGCAAAGGAAATTTCTGCTCAGCTCAGGTGCTCCTGACCCCAGCAGAGCTCCTTATCCTGGAGCCTTTCTAACCTCCTTTTTACTTCATCAGATCTCAACAGGCTTCTCTGTCATCACTCAGCATGTTATAAAAGGCTCTTAGTTAATGAAACCTCCCAAATTCATCTTGTTTTACAGAAAGAGAAACAAAGGAGGCGATGGGGTTTGAGATGCTCACCCATGAGTGAGTCAGTATCCAAAACAGAGAAGAAGGAGATGCTGGACAGCCCAGCGCTGCCTGGACCCACCACCAGCAGCTGTGACAGTGACACTGACAGCTCTGCTCCAGCGCTGAGGAGGTTCTGCAGCTCCCACAGCCGAGCTTGCCATGAGCCCTGCCTCCCAGCTTCTAGGGGAGAAGGAGTTCAGCAGTGTTTTACAGAGGGACAGGCTGCACCCCACCATCCTATTATTTTTGCATTCATACCTGAAGCCACACAAACTCTTGCTACAGCAGTTTCTGGCATGGTGGGCACCTTTAGACTCACTATTTACTGATTTTTCTAAGGCTTGCATGAGCAGCAGCACCCCTGGAACCTCTACCCCGCCTGTCAAAGTAGGTTGAAATTGAGCAACGAGTCCAAAAGTTATTGGGGAGGGGAGGAGGATGTAGACACAGATGCACAGACAGTACGATTGCATAAGCCTTGTTCCCATGAGAAACCAGGCTGAAAAACAAACTGTCCTAACATGGATTCTCATAACTCTGCCTATTAACTAGGTCATGCCAGGTCTCAAACTCGCATAACTTTGCCTTTATCACCAATGGGCTCTCCTCTAGGAGGCAGTCCTGGTTTTGGCAGATTTGACCCCTCATGTTTCAGCTCACTGAGATATCCTTGAGGAAAAAACAAAACCCAAACAAAACAAACAAACCCTCTCACAGGTAGATACAATGTAATGTCAAAACCTACCACAGTCTTGTACCACAGCAATATTTATGCTGTGGGGCAGAACCTAATAAACCAATAGGGAACAGATTCAACACTGACTGCATCACCTCCCAGTGCTTTGGGAGATCGGGGGGGTCTGAAATTATATTCTAGATCTCAAATGAGTCTCTTCTTCCCTTCAAGTAGGAGAATCTTTCCTGTTAATATTAATGTGAATTATACATCTGCCCTGAAAACAGAATGGACATTCTGCAGAGAGGCACTCTTAAAAATAACCTGTCAAGAAAACGTATTAATAAAGGTAGCCTTTCAGTATAATTCTGAAACTTCACACTCTTCTCAACTCATTTATCTCTAAGCTCATGAACAGACCGGACCTACTAAGTTTCAGCTGCACTTTTTTTGAGAATCCCCACAGATAAAAATTGTTTATTTTCCAAACACTGCAATCTCCTGGCAATGATCACCCTTAGGCATGGACCAGACGGCTGGCAGTCTAGTAAGGCAGGACTCCAGTTAGTCTTGCCATCAGAGGAGCCCTGAGCCCTCCCAGAGCTGCCATCTCTTGGCTTCTGAAGGGAAATTCTTTTTGCATCTCTTTTGTACCCACATCAGCTCATGTCTCTGAGCTGCCTTCCCACTGAAAGGGAACCGGAGGCATTGTTGTAAGAAATTTCGCACATTGGCATATAGAACAGGGAAGATTTCTGCAGTGGATCAAAGTATTTTTGGAGCCCTTTCCCATAGCGAAGCGCGAATTGCAATGCTAATTACTGTGCCTTGTGCACAGGCCAAATGTGAGAAGGGATGACCCATCCTGGGCTATCTATTGTGCACACTGTGGTAGGGACCGCAGGTGCAATGGGACACACAGCTGTTCCAGGATGCCGAAATCTTCCTGCTTTTGAGTGGTGCCTGCTGGAAATGCTGATATGGGAATGCAGCCACACCTCCGAAAGCTGAGGCTTTTGAACAAAGTGGCTGTGATGGAAAACAAGAGCAGTCCAAATAAATCCAATGAGAAATCCCACTCATTTCATACAGGAACATTATTTCTCTTTCTTTTCTTTGAAACAAACGAAGACAGAACAGAAACTTCTCCACCTTCTGCAGTTTTACTATTTTGTTTTCCTATGACAACTCTTAAAAAATGTATCCCTATCAGACTCCAGGTATACATAAGAAAGTCCCGAATTTGTTTCCATCAGACCCTCAGTGCACAGAAAGCACCAGAGCATCAGATTTATTTCCATCAGCTACTTCTTTGGTCAATGTGTGCAAAGGCCCTCACTGAGTTGTCACATAACATTGTTCTTTGTGTATTTATCCCTACAAATTTCAAGGGAATTGGTCACCAAAGTAATCAGGGTTTGGTCAGTGGGTTCTTTCTGTATTTTTTCTTCTTTATGCTTCGTAATTATGAAATGTTGTCATATAAATGCCTGCGCCTCACACAGTGCTGCGTTCCCTTTCTCCATATGCTTTCCATCATGTTCCAGTGACAGGTCACAGCTTCAGTTCGTTTAGTTGTCTGAAAATGAAATCTGCAGATTTTTGTTTATAATTTGGAACGGCATCTAAATTAAAGGGCTAATGGCTTTACAGCTCTGCCCCTTGCAAATCATTCCGTAAGCACAAAGATTACAGGAGCCAAATAACCCTGCAAAAAGAGACAGGCACTACCACAATAAGAAATAATATTCCTTTTAGCAATAATTTAAAAAAGCAAAATGCATGCACTGTTGTGCTCACTTTTGATTTCTGTACAAAGATACTTTAGTCACGCACGGGGATTATACAGGTGATATTACCTGTCTTGCATGCAGCATTACAAATTAAAACACTTTGCTGGAAAAAAAGAAGGAGGAATGCAGCTGAGCAGAAAAATAAACATTGGTCTGAAGAGGTTTTTTTTTCAAAAATCCTTCTACAATCAAAGAAATTGCAACAAAAAATACTCTGGAACATTTACAAAGATTTATAAAAACTTAGATTTTTCCACTTTTACCTGCCCAGAGAAATAACCAGTGTGCATTCAGCTGGTCTCTTTTCTGTCACCTAAAAATATCTGCTCTTTCTGAAAATCTGATGAAGAACCCAGCTCTTCTTTTCTCCCAACATGCCTCAGCTTGAGCTGTGATGTTCGACTTCTCGGCTGAGAGTGTGAACAGCGAGGAACAGATTTCTCTCATCTAGTTTTAACCACTGAAAAAATTAGTATCAAGTGCAAACTCCTCCTCTAGGTGCTTTTTGTGACCAGTATAGACAGAACAGCCCTTTGGAGGTGCCATTGACCATCGACAAATAATTTAGACTGAACATCTATAAGGAGATGAGATGAATCCCACCCACAGAGTTTTCTACTTCCTTGAGGCCAATTAGATACAAATGCTGCTTCACAGTGATCTAGTTTCAAGACTTTGAAACGAGGCTTTCAGTCAAAAATGCAAATTCAGTGAAAGCAAGACCTTTTTGTGGGAAAGGGCTGGTTTCTGATTCCTGTCTTAAAAAGATATTTAGAAAAAAACAATAGGTGTGGTTTCTCCCTTTTCAAAAAGCAAAATTTCCATTTTCTGTTTGAAATGAGTCTTGTGTTTGAAATTCATATTAATGTGTAGTCATTTAAAAATAAAGTCTCGCCATAAAAAAGAAATTGTTCCATTGGCCTAGCCTTTCCCCTTATATTTAAATCACAAATCTGCAAGGAAATTTACAATTTAGATGAGAAAAAAAAAAATAATCAAAACTTCAAATATCTATTTAGGAAATTAAAGCTGTTTCCAATACAACTTCAATGTTTTGTCTACAGCTGAATCAACCTGTGGTAAAAGGGTTGAGCTGGCATCACTTGGGTCAGGGGATCCTGCTGCTGCTCTTTTTCAGTCCAGTTTTGCTGTTTGGTACCCGACTCCAACACAAGTCATGGGCACCCCGGCTGGGTGATGGGTGCTGCTGCAAAGGTATTGGCCATAAACACTGTGAGAGGTGCTTGGCACAATCCTGACTGCATTTTGTTCATGTTCTGAGACAAGAGGACTTGATCAAGGTCCCATCCGGGAGCCAAGCAAGCAGGTCAACAAGGCGCAGAGCCCCAGCTCCAACACCTACCCCTCTGCTCGGTGCCTTGCCGAAGTGGTGAAACAAACCCTCGGTGCCAAACCAAAAGGCCGACAAACCTTTTAATATATGCACAAAGCCCAGAGGGAAGATTTGCTCTGACTTTTCCTGCAGGTGAGTTTATGCTGGGCTGTGTGTGGGACTTTGGTAAAGCAGCCTCTGGTTTTCCCTGGTCAGAGATGAGCTGGCCTGGTCCTTGTCCTGGTCCCTGCAGATGCCATTTCCTCACCACAAAGTCCCATAGTGCCCTTGGAGCTGTTGCCACCCTTTAACGCAGCCCCATGAAAACCAACATTGAAAAAGAGTTAACATCTCAGCATGAAACTAAGCTGTACGGCATATGCTTTTAACATTAGAAAGAGGAAACAGTTCAGTGAAAAAGATGCAGACCTGGCAAGTTTTGCTTTGTAGGGGAGAAAAAAAAGAAGAAGAAAAAATGGTGAAGAGGTTTGTCTCTCTTCGGACAGTGCGGGGCTGAGGGTGTGGATTGGTGCCTGAGGACTGTTGCTGCTTATATATCAGGGTTTAATTTGCAGAGCAAACTGCCCCATTTCTGGCATCGGGTGCGGGTTTGCTTTCCCGAGCCCTTTCCTATCGCAGCCTCCCCGACTGTTGGCTGTAAGACAGGTTTTGCAGTGCAGGCCAGAGCAAAGAATTGCGCTGGCTCTGTAGGATTTGGGAGTGATAGTTGGGAGCATGGAGGGTGGTGCTGACAACAGCTGTGAGGTTTGGTGCATTTTTAGATAGTCTCCAGCTCCTGCACCTACACAGCAATCCCAGCCTTCGCTTATTTCAGTAATTAAGTTAAGAGAGTGTTTTGGCTGCAGAGGAGGAGTTCAAAACACTCATGTGTATCCAAAAAACAATAAGCAAATAAATGGCAACTTTTTTTTTTTTTTTTTTTTTTTTTTTCAAACTGGAGGAAAGAAAGCTATTTTTAATTTTGAGACTAGTTTCAGGATCTTATGATAGTTGAAAAACTGGGACTGATAATGCTTCCAGAGGAGGAATTCAAAAGGCACACAGATCAGCACTGGAGTACCAAAGCTTGTTCTTAATTCTTCCATAGGCCAGCCTGAGCGTTGCTGAAAGTAAAAGCAGACTCACAGCAAACAGCTGCTCTGAGAGGAACGGGATATTGAAAACAGCAGGCCAGTGCTTAATTGTTTGGCCAGTATCTTTGAGACAAACATCGTTCACCCCAACGAAACCACCCAAGCTGCCATCTTGGGTTTTCCTTCTGATTTTTAAGCAATGGAATTCGCAGGCATCCTAATTAATGCCAGGCCAAAAGCTCAGTGGGAAAGCTGACTCACAGTCTAGGGAACGATGGAGCAAGATGCCCTGTCCTAGCAAAACCCTCGGATGCTCAAACCCTTTTCTTCTAAAGGCGAATATTTTACAGTCAACCACTATGAGCTTCTGAGTTCATAGGATCAGCATAAAGGCTCATGTCTTGTTGCTTCTAAGGGAGATAAATAGATCATGTGGTGATCTGAGAGTTTATCGGGAGTTACACACAGTCTCTGGTATGGCTTTAATAAAGGAGGCAGCTCATACTTTGGATCCACTTTCCCTCCAGCCCTCTTTTCTTCTCTGCCTCCTGTGTATTCGCTTGCACGTGTGCAAACACACATGCGCGCGCACACAAACCACAGACATGTGGACAAATAACCCACTGGACTAAATCTGTTTGAAAAAGACGTTCAAAGAAAATGAGACCCTCCCCCTTGGCTGAAATCAGAAAAAAAACAGGAGTCTGGAACACTGCTGGTGGTGCTCTGGTAGAAGACTAGGAACACATCAACCTCACGGAGATGCGCTTATATCAGATTAGTGTCCATCTCTGCTGCAGTGTTACTGAAGCTTGGCTTCCAGGTGCGGGCACTCAGTCTCTATGAGAGCTACTTTTATCTTCTTAACTCCTGACTCCTTTGTTTTCTTCTGGTTTTCATCAGTTCAGAATGCTTTACCCTTCCATATCCAAAACCTCCCTTCTTCATCTGTGGCTCTGTACTGGCAGGCAGGGCAGGAAGGGGACAGGCAAACTGCACTGGTGCCAGTGTGTCCTCCTTGCTTCTGCACATGCTCTCACATATTTGAGGGTAATTTTCCATGTTTCTTCATGTTTTAACAGAACTTTCCCACTCTGATGTCTAAACTACAGATTTTTTTTCTCCCTTTGGAAAGCTATGGGGAGGCAGGTGGTTAAGAGGGGTGTGTGTGTATGTATGTCTCTCTCTCTCTCTCTCTCTCTCTCTATATATATATATATATTGTAGAGAGTTTGGGTTAAAAACTTTTGAACCAATCTGGGTTCATACTTCAGCGTGGCTGTGTGAAGTCAGAACAAAGCCCATTTTTTTGATTCACGGGCTCTACGTGCAGGGGAATTGCACAAGACAGACCGTCTCTTTCTTCCCCACTGCTCACGTCAACAGTACAGAATGGAAAATTTGCACGCGAGAAAAAATGGTTGCCTTGAAGTTACATGAATCATTCTGAGGGGCAGTGCCCTACCTTGCCTCTTCTCAGTCATCTCCTCTATTTCCTCTTCAAGGTATCACGTGAAAGCAAACCACAACAGACTGTGCCATCGCTTGCTCAAGCAGCTTATTTTTATCCAGCAGTGAATATCCTCACTTCCCCCTTTTCGATAGATCAATGATTCTCCCAAAAACTCTTAACAGCAACAGAGCTCCCTGTAAATTTATCTGGGTCTGAACTGATGGTGTCGTTAGGAGTGCCAAATGACTTGCTCTCATTTTTCTTAAATGTGACATTTCCTTTGTTGGAGAGATCATGGAAAAAGTTCAGTGAAAGAAAATTACATCCTTTCACCTCAAAAAGTCTCTATTGGCATCACAGTTGCTCTCATGCCTCTGTTTCCAAAATTAGGCTGGCCTGTACTGAGCAAAATCAGTCAGTTTACACCCAGCTTTTCTCCATTCCTTTTTCATACAAATTAAATTGCTTAGAATTTTAGCTGGCAAAGGCTGAATCAAAATTGGTAAAGGTATCAGTAACTGACCTCTTTCATGTTTAGAAGCGAGAAAGTACCCATGGTTCCTCCTCTCCTTTCATGTAGTCAAAAAGCCAAAACTGTTGATAATATTGTAGAGGCATAAAATATTGGCAAGTAAAAACATCAGACACAGACATGGCTGTACTCTATATACAGCCACTGTAAGAAGAAATCTTTGACTTTTTCAGTGTGCATGCCCTGCGCTAACTGGGAAATGAGGAGGGCTGGAATTAAAGCAAGCACTCATTTTGCTGTGCAGTTTATTACATTTAAGTAATTTACTAACAAGAATTGATAAGTCCTCCTCCTTCCCTGACCAGACTAGAGATAATATTGTTATAGGCATTCTGGCTCAAGAAGATTAATCTTTTAGAGACTTCTCACACTAGAAGTATGGACATCTGAAGAGTCTGGAGTCCTGGAGCTCCCAAAACGTGTGTTCTTTCTCTCCTTTAAGACAGGGACAAAGCACAGCTCCCTGCTACAAGCAACTGCTCAAGATTTCATGCCAGGCACCCTCCTTTGGTACAACATCAGACTCTTCCTCTTTTATCTGAGCCCAGAGCAGGTCCAAACTGGAACTTCAAACATACAACCAACAGATGTTGTGAACATAAAGGGCCCCAGAAGACAGTTCAAATCCCATGATCCCAAAAGAGGAACTTGCTTTGTGAAATGTTTACTTGCATATACCCACAGATACTAGAAATCTCACGAGGACAACCAAGCTGATAACATTTCCACTCTTCAGAAGGAATACTTTCCCGGTCAGAACAAAAAAGGGCATTTTAGCAACTGCAAACATAAACCAGAGCCCTGCTTCAGCTGCATCTTTGTCCATCTGGATCCTGCCGACACCCTTCTCATTCATATTTAGTTCTAGCAGCCGTCAAATTGCTTCTCTGACCCAAATTTTGTCTCTCCGTAACTGTTCATTCCATGGCGCCCACCCAGTGTTCACCTCTTGAAGACATCTGTGAAAGCTCAACAGACTTTTTAATAAAGGTTTTATTAGTCAGAAGGGGCTATCTCTTTAAAAGGAGGAACTGGATGGATTTCTTTTTCCCCAGGCTGCTGAAATACACTAATATTGTCACATTTGCTGGGGCTATCTCAAAATAAATAAACGAAGCCTGCAGGCTGGGTAGAGATGGAGATCTACAGCTGCAGGGTGTAAAATTGGAATCCCCATCTACGGCCACGCTGCAGGGCTGCTCCCCTTGCACAACATGCAAAGGAAGGAAGTTGAAAGGAAGCAATTTATGAGTTGGCTCTGAGTAATACAGTGATATGGTTAGCAATGCAAAGGCAGAAAAGCCTGTATGACAGAGGGAATATATGTGGGCTTGTAAATCAGTGCCGAACGGGAAACTCATGTGAGAAGGAGAAAAGCTGCCTAATTTGATCAGCGTGCATCCAGTAAGGTCATGGGCAAGAGTAAATGGGGAACAGAGGAAGAAAGGCTGCTTTTTGTATTTTATATCTACACCTCAAATGTAACATAAATGGACAAGCAGTTCCTTCACTTCATAATTTCCTCTAAAGGAGGTAGCTGCTGTAGAACAAGAATATTTTCTCCTGACACCCAGTCTGAAAAGGATGGGATATATTTACTTGTTCACTAGGCAGAGTCCCAATTCACCCCCTGTAATTTTGTTTATCACTCTCATTTACTTTTTCACAGTTTGTAATAATGAACAGCTTTAGATGAAACATGCTCAGAGTCATTCAGCTCCTGTGCTGAGCTTGAATACAACTATACAGCAACTTTTCCTAGAGATCAAAGATGTTTAATGAATTATTTCCCCCAGTCATTTGGCATTTTTGTCAAATTAACTACTCAGACTCGTAAATGATCAAAGATGTCATAAAGCATAGGAGTAAAGGCTGCTTACTGTTGCAAGTTTATACATATATATATATATACACATATATATATAGTTGTTGTTAAACTGAAAAAGGACTAAACCTCTGGTGCATGCATAGGTTTTGTTTAATCTCTTAAAGTTCAGACAAGGTTTTTAGGGATTTCTCCAAATGTATACCTAAACTTGAGGCTTTTCAGATTGGGTAATCAATATTTATTTTATTCCTGGATAGTCAGCTCCAGCCTAGCAATTATTATGCATTTGTTTAAAAGAAGAGGTCTAATGGTAATACTTCTGGCTCTGAAGATAAAGTCCAGCATTTAGAAAGGTACAAAAAATGTAAATTGAACAGAGAATTTGAAACCATCTGCTGAATTTTTATTTAATTAAGACCTCATCTGCATTTGAAACACAAATTAAGGTAAAGTGTGAATTTAAATGAAAAAGAGATTGATGAATAACTTCATGGGCATTTGAGTTCTGGAACAAGAGTGCATTGTCTCTATTTACCTTAATACATTTTGAAATTATGTTATTCCAATTAGGAGCACAGACTTCTCTATTCAAGAACAAGGGCATGGATACTTGGAGTTAATCAGAAACACTTACTCAAGAGCAATCTGTGTGCAGGACAGTTTATAAGAAAAGTTAGAAAAGAATTGTGAAATGAACTTTGTGCTCCACATATAACATATTTCATAGAACTGGAGTTTAGGGAAGTTTCAAATGCACAATTCACTCAGACCTCACCCAGATTGTTCTGAGTAGTATCTTCCTCGGGTGTAAAACTGCTGTAATGACTAGAAATAAGGGCGTGTTGTTTAAGGACACGAAGAATGCTAAACACAAGTGTTATCATAGGTAGTCTGGGGTTGCATGGATCTTTTTGGGATTGTCATATATGTTCAATCTGAGCACAGAAGAATTGCTAAAAGTCAAACACCACAGGGGCAGTTTAAGGCTGAAATCCTGGTCCAGCTGAGCAGAGCAGCTCCAAAAGTCTGATCTGAAACTCAAGATATCCTGGGATCACTCCAGCCATAGAATGAAGGACCCGTCTCATTCATCGCAGCACCAAAGAGGAGTTTTTTTAGAACAGGACTCATACCCGTGCATTGAGAAATGTCTTCGTTAACTCGACATGAGCTGCAGCAAGTCTGAAACTCTCATCAAACTGCCCAACGAAACTGATGAGACATGAATTTTCTAACAAAAGCCCCAATGGTGAAATGCACTGATTTCAAGTCACACTTCTGCCATACTCAGTTTTTGCTGGCATCGACAATGTTTCTCTGACCTCTCTGCCCTGCAGAACAGGACCAACTTTATTAGGGTTTGGAGGATACATAATTTTTATCTCTGAATCTTCTCTCATAAACCAGGCTTTAGTGATTCATATAAAAGAGCCTCTGGAGCCACACAGACAAAATTTTGCAAAATTTAAAGCATCCCTTTTTCATCGGTTGTCAAGATGGATAAAAGCCAGGGCGTTCAATTTGACCTGCGTTCGACCACATGGACTTTGGAACTGATACTACCTTCTTCAACTCCAGGGAGCTCAGCTATTGATTTCAAGGGAAACGTGAATATGGAGACTGAATCTAAACTAACCCAAGTTACTGGGCTGGTTCTAAAAAATAAAAACCTAATTCTTTCTTCTTAGAAAGTCAAAATATCATACTAATAGTGGGCCTACATCAGGTGTTTCATTACAGAAGGTCACTTATGAATGTGTTACTCTTCTTTTGACAACTGGGTGGACCACCATATATGCTGGAACAGTACTAATATAAAAAAGAATAACATTAAAATCCTGACCACACTAATAGTCCCTTCAGGGAACAGTGATCAACTCATGGTGTAGATGATAAAAAGAGCAGCTGTGGCAATCTCATATTCATTGCTCATGTTTACAGCCTTCTGCAGAAAGTTGGAAGCACTTTACTTCAACACCCAAATACATGTAATTTCACAACCCCCCACCCCAAATAAACATTTATTTTAGTTATATGCTTTTGATTATTTCTCCTCAAATTATTTCCTCTCAGAGTCAAAACATACCTCAACATGCGCAGAGCAGACACTTCAGATTGCACAGAAGCCTAAAACCTGCCTCTAAGTAAATAAAATCAAATAACTGTAATAAAAATAAAAAAAAAAGTTAATTCTAGGTTTTTGTTTGTTTCCATTGTAAAATTGCCACAGGACTGAGGAAATATAGTAGCACTTAATTTTAATAGTTCCATCCTTGTAGATTGGCTGGGTATTAATTGTGTTAATGGTGATCATACTGAATTCATTTGGTATTTATTGAGAGACCACCTGTGCACCCATATGGTTTCCATCATTATTTAGGAGTAGTTAATGGACCCATTAGGAGTTAGCAGAAAGATGTGGGCTGGCAGTACTTTCCAAGAGTGGTAGAAACATTCTGTTGATATCTATTGCATTTTGAGGATTTTCCAAAGAGCTATTTGCTTCCCACCAGTTTTCTTTTTCTTTGAATTACATATAATCTCACCTCAGTTTTCAATAACTCCTGGAAAAAACGCATTTATGTTTCTTTGCCTATGGCAAATCTAGGGGGACAATCTCTTAACATGTTTGCTGTGTAGCTCTCCGGAGAAAACAGGGCATAGAAAAGGCTTCCAGCATCACAACCGAGCTTCTAGCGGGTGGGTGCACTTGTGCTGGGGGGAGAGACTGAGAGGGGATGGGGAAAAGGGGAAATGTTTACTGGGACTCTCGCCTCACAGTGTGACAAATTTGCCCATGCAATCTGCAGCCTCAGTTGTGCAAGACCAGAAACCTGTGGTGGGGAGGGGATGGTGGGGGAGTCACATGCGGGGAGTCAGCCCTGACTGTCAGCAGAGGAGAAGGAAGAATGCTTGGGCTGGGTGTGGTGGTAACCAAGGCTGCTCGCTGACCACAGTGACCTCCTGCTTTGATCCACAGATCTGAACAGGCATTGCTAAGGCTCTGCTGCTGCACAGAGTGAGTAAACATGCGAGAGGCTGTAGTGAAGCATTTCCATTTTTGGTGCCATGACAATGGGCAGATGGAGGAGCATCTGTGTAGCTTCAGTGCAAAAGGACATTTACTTTGTTCAAACTGGAATCTCCACAGCAGTATAAAACAAGTGAACTGCTTATTGCCTCTGAAACAGGGGATCTAATTCTCCCCCCACTCCCTCAGCTTCAAAATTTCAGGCTTATTTTCTGCATACATCCCTAACAATACAAAGCTTCTGCAATCTTTGCTCTGTGCCAGAATCCATCTGCCAGGCATCTCTAATAAATTTTGAATTCATCAGCCAATTGCAACCAAATTTGATCAAAACCGTAGAGGTCTCAAAGGCTTTAGGTTCACACAGGCTTTGTAAAAATGGGAGGAGAGAGAATAGAGGAAAGGGAGACATCCAAGCTAGGTTCTATACAGAGTATAAGAGGCTCAATCCTGGCTCAGTTGCAGTCCTAGACAACAGAGACTCAACTCCTCAGTGAAGTTTTCTCACACTTACAGGTGCTTGAAAGATTTTCTCCTATATTTAAAGAATTATAAAATTCTTTCCTTCTTACATGCACACTTAATCAGGAAAGCATTGATGCCACAGCTCTCCTAGATTTCAAGCAAGTCAGGAAACCACATAGTACAGATCGTGAGAAACCAAAAATCATTAGTTCTCTTGCTCATGGAAATACTTGTTTGAATAAACAAGGAAGAGACCAAGCTGTCTTCTATTTTTGCTAGAGAAACAAATAAATTAACAGTTATTCATCGTGGGTGTATTCACAATGTGAATGAGGCCTGAAACAATCATTTCAGCATGTAAGGAATATAATCAAGGTACTGTTGGCATGACTCTGGGGATTATTCACAACCTGATCTTGTTAAATGAGGCTGTGTTTCTCACAAACACACCTTTGGCATTTTGAGGAGGATCTTTCCTGTAACTATGGAAGCCAGGTCAGACTTCAGTGCCTCTCTTGATGGGACCCCTTCCTTTTCTAACCTGTGTATATTTGAGCTGTAGTCTCAACCATCTTAATATAACAGATGCATCTATGTTAACATTTTTGTAATTCCCTTTTGAAAGGAATCTCCCAAGTGTCTTTGTTTACTGTGCTTATGTTTGAAGTGCACAACAGTTTTCAAGTGCACAAACTAGGGCGAAATTTAAACCAAATGATGTGCATTCAAAGGACTTCAAGTTCCAATAAGCTTTCAGCCCAGGGTGTCCGACTAGATCTCTTGCAAAATAGCCTCCAAATATGTACAATGTGGAGATCAGGTTCTCACCAGCAGGTTCACTCCACAAATTTGCCTTCATTGCATTGCTCCTCCAGCACGGCATGTCTTTGTGGCCATGTCAGCTCCGTGTGTAGATCAGATCATTTGCACAGAGTGGGTGATGGCACTCCAGTAGGACTTTCTTAAGAATAGATATTATGAAGTTACTTCCCGAAAACCTTTCAGTTCAGTTCTTTCTAACTCCTTAATCACAGAAGAGTGCTTTTGCTTTTTGTTTCTTATACCACTGTTGTAAAACATAAGTGGCTTGAAAGGTCACAACACTGAGAAGATGTGAGAATCTGATGGCTTCACAGAATAATTTAACAGCTATTCACACCTCTTCTCAGTCCTCGGCATGGTCAAAGGTGACAGGGGAAAGTCAACACACCTGTGTGGTGGCCAGGATGCTCCATCTCCTCAGGAGAAGGAAGCACTAGAGGAACCAAACTGCACAGAGTATGTCTATAACATCAGTTAATAACAGATTTAGGCATGTTGTGTCCAGCCCTGCACGTTCCACCCACATTGTTCAGCTGCATAGTATAGGAAACATTTCCCACAACTTCAGATCTCTCCTGTGTCTATGTCTGAGTAACCTGTGTAAGCCTCTGTGTAGACATGACACCTGAGTTAGCTGGCTGGTGTGGCTTTATCATTAGTGGGCAGAGAGGAGCACTGGTAAAGCGTGACTCTTCTGATCTCCTTTGGCTGTCCTTCTGAGAAGGAAATAGGTGGTAACTCTAGAAATGCTTGCCTCTCTTCCTTGATTACACATAGAGCCCAGGGTAATTAGTTCAGCAGCAGATATCTAAAGTTTAATGGGATGAATTCCACCCTAACTATGCTTAGGAGGACATTTGGACACAGGAAGATATTGCACATGTTCAGGGTATAAAGCTCTCAAATGAAAGCTCACTCTTCTATTTGTGGTTTGTGCATTAACATGTGAATTATAGAAGCATCTAATCCTGGAATCAGGTGTAAAGCTGCACTTATCTGACAGCACAGATGTATTCCTGAGCCACACGGACCCAGTGACACACAGCTTCACACGGGGGTTTGCCTACGAATGGGATCTGGCTTTGAGTTAGAGGGTTTTATTACTGAAATGGAGGGTGATCTCCATCACACAGTTTAAAGCTCGGGGAACAGCAGGTAAGATGTATGCAACCAGGAAGGTAATTGCAATCAGCCTTTGATCCTTAACCTGTGTATTAACACTCCACAGGAACTCCCCCAGACCCTGAATATCCCATTATTTCTATTTATGATTATGTTTTTTAATAGACTTCTACCCTTCCTTCCCCTGGGTACGATCTGTGTGGCCAAAAATAATGTGAGATCTGGTCTTTCCACCCTGTTTTGACTCCCAGGGAACTGAAGAACCGTGAGAAGGTCTGATCCGATGTTATTTCAGCCCCACAAATAGCTCCCTGAGTGATTCAAAGTGCTCACAAAACACAAAAAAAAAGTAAACACAAATACCTGGAATGAAAATATATGTCCCTAGAGCCACACACACCACAGTCTGTCATAGCAGGAAGGACTGACAACCCAGCTCCTCTTGGTGGTATCTAATGTCTCTAAAAGGTTCTCTGGGTAATTTGTCCACATTTAACACTGCTGTCAAGGGGAAGTTGAACAAGTTGTATTGTTCCTTTTAACTAGTTGTACTCAACTGCCTATTCCTTCTCTTCTTCCCCTTAGTAGAGACTGAACTGACCTCAGACATCCAAATCAGTGAAGCTCCTTGACTGTCACCTACAGAGCTGGATGCAACATTTTCCCTCTCAGTCCTCTGTTCCCTCAGGCTTGCCTGAAGGATGGCACAAATTTCAGTCGTACCTTGTGTGCTGCCTTTCAGGGGAACAGTGCTCTGGACAGTGCTCTGAACACTGGGCTCATCACTGTGACCAGCCCATCTGCTCCCAATGCAACTGTCTGCCACTGCTTATCCCACCCCACCTCGTCCCATCTCATCCCACCCCACCCCACCCCAGAGAATGCCTACTCTGCCACCCCCAGGTACATGACCATGCAAGAAAGGTTATTTTATACACCACCTCAGAGAAGACATGACCATTGTGTCTGCTTCCCCTTGCACTGAAGTGGGTCTTTCAACAGACACTGTGGGGACCCATCTGCAGCTGATGACGGCGCAGACCAACATGTCTGTTGTTCCTCTACATGAGGAAGCATCAGGTGTTACTTTGGAGGGCTGTGTAAACCACTACATATTAAGAATAAACTCTTAGTCATCTGAAAGCGATGCTATGCCCCCTTTATTCATTACTTCATTGTAGGCTCTATTTTCTTAAATGAATGAATCTTTATTTAGTTTTCTTTCTTTTAGACATGAATATGTGAATCATACATGCAGCAAGGATCCAAGAATCTATTGACACAAGAACTCTTAGTTTTAAAGCAACGAGTATCCAAATATTACAGAATGGAGAGATTGTATTCTGTGGCATAACAGATTTCAGCCAATAAGTGTCCAATTTAGGATAATACTGACAAGTCTGGCCCACATTCTAACCTCAGTTTTACCCATGCAATGTCAGTGTTTCAGTACAAATCAAGATTTACAGTGGTGCCCTTGGAGATATGGGATCTGCTGGGACCTTCTGGCTGCCAGAGATGTAAAATGACTGTTTGGGTAGGAAACAGCATGCCTGGACCACTAGGTTGTAGGTCAAAATACCCAAGATATTACTGTCTTTTTGATTGTGCCCATTTCCCCTTAACACAGGTCAAACCCTTTTACCTCCTTGTCTCTCCATCCAGCTCTTGTCTATTCAACCAGCCTGGGCATAGCTTGACTGCAGCAAGCACCTAGTGATTTTATTATCCGTATTGAACTGGGTGATCTCTAAAATGAAAAGGTCGATCAGGCACAGAAGTGAATGTGGAAGACAGTATTTCCATTTTGGGGGAAAAAAACTCTTCGGAGACAAGTTGCAAAGCTGCATCTCAAATTCTCCAAGTTTCCAACTAATTTAGACCCAGGTTTTTAGCTCAGGCACATCTGGAACAATTATAGCTCTACACATGTGGTACTTGTCCTAGAAGAAAGTATTTTAGCAGAAAATAATAATAATAAAAACTCAAACCAGAACCAACCCTCTGGCTTTTCCATGGAAGGAAGGCAGGGCTGCTACCAAACTCGGTGCCAACAACGTTGGAAGCCCAAAACAAAGTTATATAATAATGACAAATATAAAACAAACTGAAGAAAGTGGGATGGGAGGAAATGCCACTCTCTTCCCGCCTTGATCCCTCCTCCTCTTCTCCTGGCCCACCCATGTGTTACTGACTCCAATAAACCATATAAAGAGTAACCTGAAGGCAGCTGGCATGCTGGAGCCAGACAGATGCCAGCCAGGGGCTTCTCACTGGTTTTGAAAGTTGTATTTATATATATTTATATATTATATATATGTCAGTCTGAATGGCTAAGTGAGCCACTGAAACCAAGGTAAGCAAAGACAGCAATTGTCATGTACTCTGCATGTTCTCCAGATTTTGTGTTCAGTTATTATGTCAGTAACTAACTCCTCTAATGAGGTTCTTATGAAACTTTATTTTAATTACAGGGAGCCTGAGTCCTCCTTTTAGTCAGTAGGAAGTTTTCAACTGATTATGAAGACCAGTATTTTGTCATAAATTTGTCACACACAAGAAGCTACAGCCTTTGGCTTTCAGTGTCACGGTCAGGAAGATTTCTTTGTGCAATAAGAAATCAATTAGATTTCTCTCTGCAATTAGATACAGAAATATGCCATTTTCTTATTTGTATCTATTATTTATTCTGTGGAGTAACTCTTTACTGAGGCCACACTTGAAAAAAGGACAGTCCCTACCCCAAAGAAATGCTCAGGATGAAATAACATCTGCAAAGAAGGATGTCTTTTCAAACCAGACATGTGGTGATGAGACCCCCTTGGGGGAAAAAGAGCTCATCTGGATCATAAGTGCTAGAGGCTGAGGCAGCAAAGCAGATTGCTGGAGTCATCCAGACAGGAGCACAACCTGTGTTACAGTCTCTGTTTGTACACTGTTATCATGGTTTCTCCATTTATTTCAAGAGGAACCAGGGCCCAGATCTGCTTGAGCACATCTTGCAGTCACACTGACTTAATTGTCACTTTTTGCTTTTCTGACTCCTGAAATGTCTTTGAGCATCTGCCCTGTGCAGGTATTCAGCCATGTCTGTAAAGAAGACTCTTTAGGAAACACGAAGTGTTTTCTTGCATCTTAACTTGAGCTGAAAAATGCAGCTCAGACTCCATCAACTCACAGACTAAACATCAGAACCTATTTTTTTCTTCTTTTAAGACTCACATCAGCAACAGAGTATGGGGAAAAGGGGTGAATCAGGTAATTTCCAGGTTATGTGATTCACTCCAATAGGATGTTACATTTTTTTTTGTCTCTCTTCAAGGAATCATGTGAAACAAAACCACAAGCTGCTGACTTGCTATGAGGTGGGGGCAGGTGGAGGGCAAGAACAAAAATACCTCTTATTTTAGAGAACAGTTATCAAGCTTATCTTCTTCCAGGTGTCTCCAAGGCCTATAGGGGTTTGTTAGGATTCCCACGAAAGAGAACTTTTGCCTACAATTCTGTCCCAGTATCTCTCTCTCTCACTTATAATAGAGCTGTAGGCTTGTGGTCAAGTGACCTCAGCATTGTTGCGAAAGTAGTTTGCTTGCATTATTCTCACAACACGTGATTCCATAAGAAACACCACTCTAGGCCTAGTTTCTTTTCATTAACTCTTTCCGGGGAGGAAAAGCACTGAGAAAGCACAGTTATTTGACCCTCTCTGCTATTCCAGCATTTACCCACATCACATTCCCTACAGGGTGGAATTTCTCTGCTCAACGGGGACTACAGCCTCAGAGAGCTGTGCATGGCTGTGCCATAGCTCTGAGTTGTGTTGCTTTTTATCAGATGCACTAGAGAAATCTGCCCCTTTGCTCCAGGACAAGGCACTGTGCACAAGCAGAGCCCAGCACTGACCTCACGATGCCTGTTCACCAGCCCAGAACACTCTGGTTCCGCTAAAATTATATGATGGGCATCTTCTTAGTACTATATATGTTGGAAGTGCATGCAGGGAGCAACAGAGTTTTAGATGAAACATTTTTTTCTCTCTCTAAAAAAGCTGAAATACTGGTGGGACATGAAATGGAGAAGTCTTGTCTTCTTTAAACTTCTCTGTCAAGTGCATGTTTTCGTCTCATAGCATTGCTTTTTCCCTCCTTCTTTGACTGTCCTCTCCCTCCCTGAGCTCTCTTTACTACCAGGAGAAAGCAGCCCAACTATACTTTGTCGCCACTGCAGGCTCTGGACATGAGGCTAAATAGCTTGTAAAACTGTCTTTAATCACATTTGCAGAGCACTTAGCACAGCAAGGGGTCTGATTGTATTACTACAGTGCTGATAATAAGCACTGTTAATAACAAAAGCAGGAAAAAAAATTTACTAGGTGCTGCATGAGAATGTCGAAATTGGCTATTGCTGTTTTCAAGTATATGGAGACTGGGATGAGAAATTTTTGTGTGCACAGTGCGGTGTTCAGAAAAGGTTGCTTCTGAAATCTAAACGAGGATGTATGGAAGCAATCCTTAAGATGTTTATTCCAGGATTGGTATAAAACCTCCTTCATATTAAGAGACATGGTCCCACTGCAAGTCTACAGGAGTCCCCAGCTGGGAAGGATGCAGTGAGTGAACGCCACAGGGCAGGGCAGGCACTCCACGCAATCTGACAATGCAACAGCCTAATGAAACTCCCTCCTGCCATGCAGAGGAATCTTGTTCATTTAATCAAGTCCTCCCAGTGCACTGGAATATAGATGTTTCCTGAGAGATGACAGCTTCAGACAGGAGACTCCCAGCAGTAAGAAAGCAGAGCCAGTAAAAAGAGGGCAACACACGGTAACTGCTCACAGTGCATGTCCCTGCCACGTAATGGAGGCTGTCATGTTTCTCACTGAAACATGTGAAACCTTGTTCACAATCTGGATGAAGTCCAGGTGTTGCAGAGGGCCAAACCACCACCTCCTCTATGGTGCACCCCTCGTGGTGTGGGTGCTGAGCACACAAAGGGTCCTGAGAGTCACAAAGACTCTGAAAGCCACAGGTGCAGCCATGATCTCCACTCCTGAGTCAGGGCATTTTCTGGCTGCCAAACTGTACATGGTGATTATGCAGTGTGGACATCTCATCAGCTGCTAAGACGAGGCCTTCTGACTCATTTCCACTTGGAATCTAGATGACAATTTGGTTTGAATTAGACATGGGCTAAAGCCAAAACTCTGGATCTGAACTTCCTCGGATTTTGGGAAGACTCCAGTCTGGATCTGAGCTGAGCACATGGCTCTCACTTACACAAAGTTTGGAGCCAAACCCTGGATCAGGACATTCCCAGAATATGGGGAAGCTCAAAGCTCATATTTTAAGCTGGGATCATCTCAAACAGGGATTTTCAAGGATGAAATACAGTCCTTAAGTGACCTTACTCTTTGTGTTCTTCTATAGCTGGTGATTAACAAATGCATTTTTAGCTCTGCAATGATACCTTTCCAGTTCTTGCAAATGAGGATAAACAAGTAAGAAAAGATGTGTTGTTACATTCCAACTGGAAAAGCATCTTCCTTTGAATTTGCCTGTTGGGTACACAAGAGGCTTTTTGGCTGCAGAGTGTGACAGATGCGTTTCATTTAAAAAATTCTGGACACAATTCCCTTGCCCCAGCCACCAGAGACTTTCAGCACAGGAGATCCAAATGTGGCACCTTGACTACAGTAGGAGCTTCTTGGGCATGCATCACCCCTCAGCTCACCCTTGTCTGAATCCTGCAAGGAAATGGAAAGGAATGAAGAATAACAAAATTCCATTTTCAAGCTGTTCAGGAGGCACGGTGCTAACAAACAGCCCCCAAAAGGTGAGATCTCACAATCTGCTGCTGCAGACAGGTTGAGAAGATGGTTCTCAAGTCCCAGGGATCTCAGTGTGGGAAGTGTGGGCAGGAAAGGACAAGAAATCCCACAGAAGGTGTCCTTTGGAACGTCTGGAAAAAGTCAAACCGCCTGCCACTCTGCGCTGAGGAAAATCTCAGCTCCAACAGAAGGCTTTGTCAACACAGCGCCGTATCATTAGCTCGAGGTTTATACACTTCAGTTGACACCTCTACCTTGTCCTACAGATGTTGCACTACATTTAGGATTGAGCCTCTAACAATACAGCTGTTTGAACACATGTGCATTTTCCACTCAACAAACCGCAAGAATACGGCAGCAGGGTTACAACGTTTGGATCCTAGGGCTAGAATGAGAGAAGCAGAAAAGGTGTTTCTGTGGGAAATCTCTGTAGTTTCTCCTGTAGTTTCTCTCTTTCTGATTTTATTCACTGACTGTACTACTCTCAGGCCATGGGGAAGATGAAGTCTGATTGATATTGCAAGTGACAACTAAGGCCTTGAAATGATTTCCTCAGTTCATCTTCAGGAGGTGCTAAGCCCAAAGCATTTTGCTGGTTCTGGAGAAGTTGAGTCATTTTAGCTCTTATTTGCAAAAATCCACTTTATTCAAATTCCTGTTAATCCATTGTTACTTGTTAATAAATTAGAGCCTGCCACAACAAAAGGGCTTAAAGAGGAATTACCAAATATGCTCAGAAGAGAAAGATTTTACAATAGGCTTTCCACTTTTGCCATTATAGGATACGTGAAGCGATGGTTAGGTTTCTCCAGGAGCCTCACAAAAAAACACTGAATGTCCTTTCCACTACCAATGAAGTACAGAAGTTGGGGAGACTCACATGAGTGATTTAATAAAATAAAGTGAGCCCCCAAACATGCTTCTTAAGGAACATGAGACCTCGGGTATCATTCTCATTGCCACAGGCATCTGTTGCAGGTACCTTCAATTATTTGACTCTTGATTTACGTCAGTTGGTGTAAGAAGAATTGCAGTTCTTTCTCATCTGATCAACATCTGTTTTTTTTGAAAAACAGATGTGCACAAATCAATCTGATTAATGTGCTTGATTCTGCAATTACTGCAGGATAAATCAGCAGTGCACTAAAATCAACTCGGTGTCAAATTTATGGTCCTACACCTTCAGTGTTCAACCTGACTTGAATTAGATTTTTGCTTTGCAAACTCCCTTAGATCCAAAAGGGCCAGAGTAAAACCCCCAGTGCCAGGACATGGAGCATTTCAGATGATCTGATGTGGAACTACCACTGACTAAATGTGCCCATTTGGGGCTGCAACTTCAGACAACTACAAAAAAAGAAAAAAGGCAGTACCTTTAAAAAGGCTGCAAGCTATTTCATCTATTAACAGGACAGAAAAATCCCTTTCCCACAAAATTACTCAAGCTTCTTAGATATTAAATGGAGTTGTCAAAGCAAAATATAAATACACATAAAACATAACGTTATAAATAAAAATATAAATACATTATAAAACTATAGACTGACTCAAAGGAGATGCACCCCTGTTAAAGCAAAGAGGGATGTAACTAATTAGCTGGTGGAGAATCATTCAGTAAATCATCTAGAAATCCCATGACAACATGTTGCTGTTTTCTTAGAAGGTCTTGCTGCTCCAGTGGACAAAGTTAACACAGGAATTTAAATTAATGAAGTTTTCTTTACAGATTGGGTTATGACTTATTTTACTGTCCACATAAGGTCCAGTGCTAATAATGATTGTTGTACTGGGACAAATATACTCCTTGACCTTGATATTTTTATAAGGGTTAGAGATTAAGGTGAGAAGAAATTGAGGAAGATTTTTTCCCCCCTTGTTCATTCTGTCACAGCTGCTCTTTATGTCCTTTAAATATGGGCCCTACCACCAAAATTCAAATCCACATCCAAACCTGCATTTTCTCCAGATCTCAGGGTTTTTTTAGCTTGAATCCATCACTTTTTTTTTTCCCCAGCCGAAGCCTAATAAATGTGCTCTATAAAAAATGAGTTCAGCCAACATCTGGAGGCAGATAAAAATCCTTCAAGCTACTGTTCCACAATCTTAGGGATCATTAGTACTGCAGAACGTCTATACAGAATATTTATCTTAAGCATGTAATAAAATGAAAGCTACTGCACCAAATTCAGAACAACCTCTGATGAAAAGAAATGCCTCACATTAACATTAGGCTGGAGTTTTTCTAGCCAGAGAGAATCTTTTCTCTAGCCAAAGCACAGCAACTTGTAGTTACAAAAACATAACACTAAACACAGGGGGGAAATTTATTATTGTAATTGTGAGTCTTCATCACTGGTTAGTTTAATGTGTCTTTCCCTCTTTTTCCTTTAATCACCCTCCCCCTCTCCTTGGGATGGTTTATCGCTTGTAAATTATTTGTCACATCGTTGTAATTCTATCCAGATCCTTAACTTTCTAATCATGCATCTTTTATGGGGTCTCTTTAAAAGAAGCACCATAATTACTTGCCAAGGGTCCCTGTAAATTTTATCAGGCTGTAAAATATTATACTTTAATTATTTGGAAAAAAAAAAAAATTGGAAACGTTCCCTCTGAAAGGCTACATGATCAATATTGCAAGGAGCAAGGCACCTTCTGCAGTTCTGTATTTGTTGCTGATGTAGACCTCAGAAGCGTTCAAAACTCTTCCACTTTGTTCAGCATCATGGGAAAATATTAATGTAGAAAATGGCCTTTGATTAAGCTGAAGAGATAGCTTACTGCATGTTTTAGTTGTTGTAAGACACACTAAGAGGGTGGCAAAGGATGTTGTCCTGTTCTTTTTGTAGGAGGCACGGGGACTCAGCTATCAGCTCGGTGAAAGAGCAGAGCAGAAATGCAGAATAAACAGCAGACACAGAAATGAGTTGCACCTCTCTTACAGGAAATAGAGCTTTTTTAGAAGGTGAATTCTCTGTTTCTGTACAGATTCTGAAACTATCATCTTATAAATTTGTTTAGTTTTATTAGTAGTAAACAAAGAAATACTAATAACATTTCTACTACTACTCTTTCCAGTAGCAATAGGCATCTGAGACTAATTTCTGTCAATCTTTATGACAGCAACTAGAAAATTCCATGATGTCATTCTATAGAAACAGTATGAGGAAACTGGATGCCTGATAGTGAGCAAAAGTGTTTTCTGGAACACAGTTTCAAGTGCACTATCCCCAAAATTGTTTTGCAGTTAGTTTAAAACTGTATGTGTATAAGGTGTAAAATGAAGTATCATATTTATTGCCAGTGCTTCAATTAAATGTGCATAGCAGGTGAGCTCTTGCACATTTCTGGTAAGTATGCATTTCTTTAGATAGCTGAGCTGAAATATGAGAAAGTTATATTGTTTGGTCAAGGAGCACAGTAAGCTGGAAGTAAAGTAAAATATAGATCTCACCTTAGCTCCTTGTTCTTAGGGAACACCATGAGATGTGGTTCAGAGGAAGGACACACTACTCTATCTGTACAATTCCTCTTATCCTATCCTACCTGTTCAGTGGCTTTCTAGGTAATATCTTGGAAATACCCACTATTTTTTGCCCATAAACAGCACCACACAAGACTCACCAGCACCCAGCTTAGGTAAAAGAACTGTTAGATGAACAAGCAATTCTATTGTTTCCCAGGTTTTCTATAAATACTAACTGAAAGTACTTTTCCTGAATGCTTCCTCAATAAAAACACAGCACTGCTAATAAACCATCCAGACTCTGCACAGCACCAGAATTGCTGAGAGTGATGTCTTCAGCACCTGAAACAGCCAGGACACTGTATCACACAAGAGCATTCAGGAGACCAAAAAGTAAATATCTTTCATTCATGATTCAGGCCAAGTCAATCAATGATTTGTAATGTTTGTTCATGAATGAGACAGACCGTGATACTTATTTGCAGAGGCTGTTGACCATCAGAAACCATTCTCTTATAATTCGCACACAGGTAATATAAAACTAACTCAAACTATTGTATGTTGTTGCTGGTTTTAATAGCTGCATGCGGACAAAGGCAGTGGTAGGAGTGCTAACTGTGGATATAGTTATTTATGGTTGAACTATTCATTGCAAGCCAGGAGTTCAGCTGAAGTAACCTTTCTACCTGTAAGTAGATTGCCCATAAAGCGATCCATGTTTGTGTTGTATTCATCACTATATTGATACAGCAAATAAAGAAAATAACGACAGGTAGCTTGAAAAACACAAAATACATCCGCTTGCAATTAACTAGACACGCTGCAGATGTTTGAAAATCAGTACAAAACTGATTTCCAGTTTGACATCTGGTCTTACAAGGGTCCCTGGGGACTTCTCTGCTGTTGTGTTAGCTCAGGGGTCAGGTTCATGTCCAAGACAGCTCCCGGAACCTTTCAGCTGTTTACCTTGCTGCTGTGAAAGTTTACATCCCTGCTCATGTCTGGAAGGAGCCAGCTGTCCCCCTTGGAAACAAAAGTGCCAGGTTTTCAGTCCTCCTTTGGAACTGCCCTTCCAGGCAGGGAGAGTGGCACAGGCTGAACCAAAATGGTCTAGATCTGTCCTGCATCTCAAAGGACAGGGAGCAAACCCTGGATATAAAAAAAATCATTTTGGTTGGAAGAGAACCTCAGGATTTATTTATATTATCTATATATATATAAATGTTATATATATATATGTCATATATAGATCATATATTTTTAATATTTCATATATATATATATATATATTTGCTTTGTGGAACCTGCAAAATTGCCACTGCCTGTCACCAACCTTACCCCCTTCCCCAAGACACTTCACGACCACTTCAGCGTTGCTCTTTTTTCTTCCCCATTCAAAACAGCTGCTTCCCTTTGATCCCTCTGAATCAGGGCCAGTGTTTATACTCCAGCCTGCATTTACACTCCCCTCCTTGTCTAGATTTCCTGCCTTTATCTGGAGAGCCTGGGATCCCTGATCTCTTGCGCTGCTCGTGCACCTGCAGCGATGCGATGCAACCTGGCAGCCGGGAGCCCGGCTCCTGTTGGGGCTGGCAGAGCAAATCCCAGCCGGGCACAGCGCCGGGCGTGCTGGAGGGCAGGCAGCAGCTGGAAAGCAAAACAGGCTCCAACCCGGGGGGGTACAAGGCGTCCTGCGGGCTGGCTGACAGCTACAAACCAGCCCCGCGGAATGGGAGGGGAGGGAGAGACTTCTGTGCGTGTAAACTTTGCAGCCGGGGATTTGGGGAGTTGCTCCTTTCTACTGGCGTGTGAATGGTATCGGTCACAACCCCCATTTTGTGTAGCAAGAGGAACATGAAAAGGAATTAACTAACGGAGAAGGAATAAACACTGGGTTTTTTTCCTTTGGTGCATGGTTTTGCTGATTTATTGCTTGCACATTTCAACAGCTACTTTGTAAGTAGTTAGCAAACTACATTCACTTCTGGATAATTTAGTGATCAGTAGCTATGATAGTGAGAAATGACAGTAAAGTAAAGCATGTCCTCAAATGTTATTGCTATAGGTACACAAAATGGAGTCTTATAAAGATTAATAAAAAAACCTATAACCTCTTTCTTCTTCCCTTTTCTCTTCCATCCATGACTACAAAAGCATCTCAGCTTCTGGCCTGAAAAGAACCATATCCCACCATATCTCCTCCACTAAGAGATTTCATCTAGAGAATGAAAATCCTATTTTTTTCAATGTAGTAGTTAAAAAACCCCCAATACTTAGAAAAAGTAACTTATACCAGACTGAACAGCAGGAGACCTGCTTAATGGTGATAACTTAATGAATATGAAGAGGACAGGGCCAGAAACACAGCTGCCAGTGTGACACCTCGTCCTGACGTACGGCATTCAGAGACGCACAGAGCGCACAGTCTGAACACACGGGATTATTACATGAAGTCATGAAATGCTAATTGGTTACTAAGGCAAGCTGTATCAGATGAAATGTAAAGCAAAACAGAAGCTGTTTCTCCGAGGCTTTTAAAGTTAAAAGCATGGCTAAGCTTGGGTAGTTATAACCAATAACACTCAGATATTCCCTTTGATCCCATATTCCTGCGTGTCCATTATGAAACCATCAATATTGCGAGAAGGTCGGAGGGAAGTTTAGGCTCTCTGAGGATATGCCAAATGCTACCTTTGCATCTCTCTCAGCTCCTTTTTCCAATATTTATCTTCATCAGTGATTCTGATACCATAGACAAGGACAGCTCGCATCAAACTCAAGGCAGCAAGGGGAAAAAGCAGGAAGAGATGTTTGCTGGGGAGGATGCTGTCCCGGGTCTCTGCCTGGCTGCCTGGCCACAGGTTTCCTCTAACACTACACCTCTAAGTACAGTATTTGCCTCAGGCATCTTACCTTCACATAATGTTGAAGTGAAACATTAAATCAACAGACATTTATACAAATTGACTTAGAATTCAGTGAACGCGAAAGTTGTTCCATCTCTGAGCCATAAACCATACAGAAGTTTCCAGGTGGACAAAGCAAGAGTGCAACAGCAATGAGATCTCCTACCACCTGCTCTTACCCCCTGGGATTAGTTGAGAACTTTCACCTTTTGTTTGGGATGGGGAGTATTGTACAAGCATGCAGGTTGCTCTCTAGATATTTACCAGATTCCAAAGTCTAGGAAAATATCAGCAATGCTTTGCCAATGATTCACATATAGATGCTGCCACAGGGATTATTTGCCAGCACAGGTGGATGAAGTAATAGTCCACAGGTGCTGTGCAATTAGCTCATCATTAAAAATCTTAGACTCTGCAAAAAATCTGAAAAATTTTTGGAAACATGAGACTTCAGACAAAATGTCTATGGCTGGAGCTTAGACATTTTTTTTGCCAGATCCTAAAATCAGTGAGCTGAGACAATAAAAGGAAAGAGGCATATCTGATTTCATAGAATCATAGAATGGTTTGGGTGGGAAGGGACCTTCCCAGCTCCCCCAGTGCCCCCCCTGCTATGAGCAGGGACATCTTCACCAGCTCAGGGTGCTCAGAGCCCCGTCCAGCCTGGCCTGGGATGTCTCCAGGGATGGGGCAGCCACCACCTCTTTGGGCAACCTGGGCCAGTGGTCCACCACCCTTGGTGTAAAATATTTCTCTCTCATGTTGAGTCTGACATGAGGGAGATCATTAAGTCCTTCTGCCTCTGCCATTGAAAACAATGGAGTTTGTGCCATGGAGAGGCTGCAACATCTGTTCCAGCTTCCATGGTGTCAGCACTGCATTGGTTAGGACAAGGAAACCCCTATTTGAAGGTCATACTGCAGAGCAGAAAGTGGAACAGATGGTCGAAGTCCCATGAAGACACTCGTGGTGGCCTAGTCTCTATTCCTGGTACAAACTTGGCCTCATGAATGAGATGCCAAAGCTCAGGTGCCTCATACATCTGGCAGCAGGTAGTGGTTGTATTGGGGTCACATGAAATCAAAGAGGACTCAGCTATGGGCAGGTCTGAGCTTTCAGACCCATCAGGATGGCCAGACTCCCTGACGAGTGGCATCTTTCTGATGCAAACAGACTCTGGCGCAGAGGAGAAGCAGAACTGCGAGTGTGCTGTTGCCATAGCAGGGGCAGGGGAATCTATGGAAACCCCTGAAAGGGTATTGCTCTATTAAGCTGCGAAACAGCATAGCCAAAGACAGTACCAGAGCACTTTCAAGGCATGCTGTGAAGCCAGGATAATTTCAATCCATTTAGCAAAGTGCTCACAGTCCTCATTTCAGAGCAGGTAAATTGAAAATATAGCAAATATTGAACAAACACAGATAATCTGTATCCACAGCACTTTACCCACGAAGAAGCTAAAACCATGTGATTGTTGCCTGCTCTTGGTTTATTTTTTTCCTCTCAGGCATAGTGCATTTTTTTGTTGCTGTCATTTAAAAGACCGCTGCTGTGTGAAGGTAAGCTGCTTTCATTGCCCTCCATATACAGACTCACTAACCCATAAGGCACAGGTGAAAGTCACGGGGTAGTCAATACCCTATGGCAATGGCAGACATTTTGGTATCATGATATATACCTGTGAGTAATCACACATTTTCCTTCTCAGGATGGAAAAGTGCCCTTGAAAACTGCTTACTCTCCCACTAAAATATACAGGGTTTGTACTCTGAGGGACAAAGCAGAAGTCCAATGAATCACTGAAATCAGGAAAAAACAAGTAAAGTTCTTCGAATTTATCCTTTCACAAGAAGAGATTGAGGACTCAGTTCTTAAAATTTTGCTTGGTATTGCATTATGCTGTGTTCTTGGTTAAAGTAGTTTAAATATCAACAGGTGTATCCCAATTTCTTCTTGAAATTCACAAGCAAGGTGAGCAGGAATGCATTTTACTTTCAAGGCAAACATATTTATCAATCTGTTTTTGTCTTCTACCACTTATTTCACCATAGTAGTCTAAAGCATTACAAGATGCCTGACCAGAAATGTTCTGTTGAATACATCAGAAAGGGACACAATTGCTTGCAAAGATTGCAAATCCTTTGTTTTCCAGAGAAAATGCTCATTGCTCATTTTCCTCTATACTCAGATGTTTTGGGACAAGATCATCTTTCATGTTCTGTTTTCTGGGGAAATCCTCACTGGATATAAATAGCTACAGCACTCAAATGACTTCCAGTAGTCTTGGTGAAGGTATTACCCGCTGTAGACACTTAACTGCTTATGCAAGTTTTATTGCAACAATTTCAAGCCTCCTGCTGTTCTGCCTGTTAGAGACACCTCCCATCCATTGCCAGCTACAACGACGTTTGAGGTTGTGGAAGAATTACTGTGTTTCAAGACCAACAGGTATAATTTTGGTCACTGACTCTTGATTCTTGCATTTTAATGTTCTTAAGGCCAGGGTCCCTGCAGGCTAGCCTGTTGAAAGCAGGACACCATGGCTGGGAGCATGTGGAGAAATGATTGCTTAACATCAGCTAACCTCTGCTAGATCAGCTCAGAGTCTCTGGTATACTTGCAGATCAAGTCTTGAACTTGACCTTCTTGATCAAGCAGGAAGGTGCTTTGAAAGTCCTTTTCCTCCACGTTTGTTCCAGCATATAACACAGTTCTCTACAGTTCACAGAAAGAAGCCCCTCAGGTTTTTTGAGTGTTGGGTTTGCTTGTTTGGGGTTTTGTTTGTTTGTGTTCTGTTTTGTTTGCTCGTTTCACTTCCTCCCAGAACCAAATAGAAGGCAGGAGAACTATCCCTTGGTCCACAATGAAGGTGCAAGGGCTACAACCTTCCCCTGAGGAAACTCACAGGAACTCAAGAAGGATTATAGAAGGGTGGCTGGGTGTTAGGTGAGCATTAGATGAGCCTTATAGAGATCTAATAGGGTGAGTAAGCTCAGAGCAGAAGGCCTGAAGAGGAGGGATGTCGTTCCTTCAACTCAGGCAGAGGTGAGGAGAAAATCCGCTGGGAGATGCAGTCCGGGTTGGATAAAGGCTTTGTTCTGATGTTGTACCTAAGTTTTCATTTGCAGAATAAAGCCCATATTAGGTTTCTGTATGAAGTATAGAAGAACTCAGAATAGGCTATGGGTGAGCCACTCTCAGTAAAGGGAAAAAGGCAGCAAATATCACCAGTGACTGTCTGAAATGAGCATAGTCCTTGGCTGTTCCATACAGCTCAGAAAAGAAACTTTCAAGGACATGTTGACCATTGCATAGCCCTACCCAAATCAGGTCAGGTCACGCGTGGCTCTTACTACAATAGCCTTGGCTATATTGCTCTTACATAGCATTGGCATGAGCAGAGGAAAGCTTTGAATGGGAAACAAGTACATCTGCAATACTCTGATGCACAGTTGCCTACCTAGAGCCTGAAGGGATGAAACACCCCTGACTCCATCTGAAAGTCAATGAGACCTTGGCTCTTACCTCACCCGCAGCTGAGATGTCACTAGTGGAAGTGTGTACATGAGTATCGTACAACCAGAGAAAATACTGTGGTGTCAGTAAACCTGTTATTCTGGACAATCAGTGTCTCCAGACAAATTTTAGTGAAAGATAGTTAATAATTACCAGACAGTAGAATAGAAGCTACACTAAGGCCAGAGCTCCATTTTCTATCATCTTGAATATTGTGCAGCTATTTAGATCAATAAAGAGAAAATGCAAAACATGTGCTTTTTGTGAATACTGCTGAATCCAAATAAAACCTTCTAAATCTATAACATTTTTGAATGCTATTCAGTATTTCTTGCGATCTAGAGGTACTTCAGGAGCAACTCACCCTTTCAAGAACAACCAGACTTTTGAGCAGCATTGAGCTAGGAAATTACCTTTTTATTTTGTAGGGAAAAATTTCTCAAGCTGGTCAAAAATGAAGGTGCTGTCCCAGATCAGAGGGAAAGCTCTCTCTCTTTTCTCCCCATTTCTCCAGAGGAAGAGAAGAGTTGAAAATTGCACTTGGAAGACATTCAATCAAGCAGACGGTCAGCTGTGCTCACATAACATTTGGATCAGGTTTTTAGAACCATGCCAGAATGTACCTTATGCAAAATTAGTAAAAACAATAACACCAGAGCAGAGGAATAACACAGCAAACCATACAGACACGTAAGGCACAACCAGCCATTAGGTGAAAGGCCAACATCATGTAGTAACTCATAAGTTCATAAATGGTAGATTTACAGAAATTTAATCCCCTTCTACTCATCAGGGGATTTCACCACACACCAGAAAAAGCTAATTTGGAAGAGGAGCAATGTATTTAAAAAAAACGAAACACACTTCAGAAAAATCCTTTGAATCCTTCAAAAAGTAAAGGCATTAATTAAAAAAAGATGTTTCTTTAAGAAATAGCCACAGGTTTACAGGGTGGGAATTGGCTAACACAGTTTGTTCTGTGTGTCTGGCCACTGGTTGGCAAACACAGACCTTTACACTATAAAAACTCTTTCAGTAACACTTTGAAATACTTGCCCAATCATGTTTAGTTCACTTGGGATTCATTATAATACCATTAGGTGGGATTATATCATTTAGTTTAATGTCGATTGCATTTCCATATTGTGTCCAGTGGTTTTATGATGTGGACAAATATTCCACTGAGGACTAGGTTGAGGCCATCACATTTAAATTATTTTCCTGAGTCACAGTTGGCAGAAATCCTCATCTCAAGACATTCAGGCTGCAAAACCCTTCTCGGAAGCAAAGGGGAGACCAAACACAGTTTTACACTATTCAGAGAGTTGCTTCAAGAGCGCTTTGTGTTCTAGACTTTGCTGAACCTACCTAAGCACTTAAATCAAACACAAAATGCATTGCCTACCTCCCCCTTCATCTCCACTAGAAAGACTCCATTGAACTACAGATCTGAGATCTTCTGATCCATAGTGGCCAGCCAGAATGAAAGCATGAGCACCAAGACAGATGCCTTAGTCTTCTCACACTGGAAGAACAACACTGACCAACATCTAAACTACCTGGAAAGCTGGTGATGAGCTGAAGCCTTCAGACTCAAATGTCCAATGACATCTGCTTTGATATCCAAAACATCAAATTATTCAGTGTTCCTGTTCAGTTTATCTCAGATGGAGCCTGGCCTGTGGTTCTTCTCTAGTCTGAGTGTATCTGTAGGGAGGCTTAAGCCTCTTTCTAGGCACCAACCAGCATTTGGCCTGGGGAAAGCAAATGAATCACGTCTGCACAGCTCCTTGGCAAACAAAAGCCCCGTAAAACTCTGCATTCTTCTAGTTAGGAGTTTCTCACAGGAAAGATATATTTTCATGGGAATTTACAATTTTTTACCCTCAAGAGAAACTTCACCATTTCCCTTAATCAAAAGTGGTGTCATTTTTACCACTAAACATCTCACTTGTTCCCATCTGGCCAAAAACACTCCAGTGACACATGGGCTTGGAAGAACTTGCAAGCCTTGGAGGGCCAGATCCAGCGGACCAGGCTGACTCAGTTCTTTCATGGCTCTAGGCAATGGGCTTGCCTATAAATGCATATCCCCATGTGGATGTAACCCCTGCATGTGCAGTTCCTGGCAGATGCAAAGCAGAAGCCAAAAGCCAGAGCAGATTTAAACCGCACTGTCTCCTGGATTAGTTAAGCAAGACTGAAGTGCAGACTTCAATGGTGCTTGAGCAGTGGTGAGGACAGGTCTGGTTTTGGCAGGCACAGAGCCATATGCTGTCCTGTGACCTGACTACTGGAAGTGATGGATTTGCTGGGGAAAGACCTCGACTGACCGGGTGGGCAGGGTGGAAGAGCCACGCACACTGCCCATGCAACATTTCCCAGCCCTGCTGGGTGCCTGTGCACCACGTTAACACCAGATTGCAATGAGATGGTGCATTTTATTTTGGACTTTGGTCCTCCCAAACTCAGATCTCAGAATGTCAAGCGTGCGTGCCCATGATTATGCTGTGTAACCTTGTATAATGTCATGTATAACCACATGGGGAAACAGCTCTTGGGTTTATATAAGATGCATTTCACCTGTAGGTGTGGTGATCATGGGAATCTACAGAGCTCTGAAGAAGAGCTAGTTGAAACTTACCATTAGATATATTTTTCCATCATTAAACTGGAGGGAAACCTCAAGGAAGAATGTCAGGTTTTTAATTTCTTTCAAAGAAATAAACCCTGGTAATTGAAAGCATTCAGTCTGCAGTAGCCAACAAGGGAAGCCTTTCTCTAACAAACAAAAAGTGGAAGTCTGCAGTCTGCCATGCAGATATTTCCTGCAATGTTCAACTGGATATCTTCCTCAGTTGCTGAAAACTGGAAAAAAATGTCAATGGATTTTTCTCCTTGCAATAAAAAATATTTTTAGTTTGTGTACACTCAACAGTTTTGCAGTGGGGGAATATTTTCTTGCCCCCTTCTCTGTCTGGCACTACAGCAGTAAAATACAGATTTTATATTTCCCTCCATGGCATTTTGCTCATGCTCCTCTCCCTTCCCATTAAGATTTCAGCTGCAGTTCCCAATTGGACCTGAGGACTAGAGAGACCTTTTTATTCCAAAGTAGGTTATCAGCAAGCATGCCAGTGAGAGGGCTGCCATTGGAAATGAGGTCTTGCTGTGCACTTATGTGCGCTACCACGTGCAAGTATGAGAAGTTTGCATAAGGCACCTTTATGTGTGGGACAAGTCAGAGCTCCCTTGCAGGAGTTTCGCCAGGTGAGGCTGTTTGGTAACACCTGGCCTTGTAACCACGCTGTCAGCATCTGCTGCCTTCTGCCACAGAGCAGAGGGGGTGGCTGAGGGCAAGAAATGCAGGACAAGAAATTCAGGGCAAGAAGTGCTTAGTCTGCTTGCTCTGATAACCCAGGAGAACCTAGCAGTCCTTCAAAGCCAAAAATTATCCAATGGAGAGACTGAGCCCATGAGTCTACAAATCCGAAGTGGCAGGAAAAGAAGCAAGAAAACAAGATGGGGTGACTTAGAGCCTGTTGAATTTATATAGCACCTCATGTTTTCTAGCCCCATTCAAGTTTTTCAATAATATTCCTTTTCTTTGGTTAGAAAACATCCAGGAGATGGCTGATCAGTTCTGTTTCAGAGGGCTTCTGAAATGCTGAGCCATAAATTCCAGCAGGTTGTGTGAGAGGTGTGTCATCTTTTTGGTTTGTTTACATGTTTTTGGTTTGGTTTGGTTTTTTTCCCCTAAGGATAAAAACAAGTAATAATTAATGTTGCTATTTAACATGTTCCTTCCGAAGAACAAACCCAGCTGTCTTCCACTGCCTTCCCTTTCCTAGGTTATTTCTGAGAAAAAGAAGTCCCAAATGAAAACTGAAAGCTGCATTTTCCAAAACCACATTCAGTGTGGCCGTGCATGTTTCTGCTTGGTTTAAAAAGACATCTATGCTTCTAGACATGTGCAGACCCTGCCTTTTTGAAAAAAAGATCTCCATATAATGAGAGATGGATGACAATGCACACGAGTGGACATGTGAAAGAGCTGAGCTGGAAAGGAGGAGGAAGATACACTGCCGCAGACAGAGAGATTTCTGTATGCTGGTGCTGGCAGGGCGGCATTTAAAAGCAAAGGAATGGGTGAGCAAAGAGTAGGTGGTGTATTTAATGTAGGGACAATGTGTTTTAGCTTCTCTTTCAACAGTTTCTTCAGGAGACAGAATTTTCACAACACGGAGCTGAGGGCCAAGAAATGTCAGAGTTTAATTTGGTCTCTGATACTCAATCAGTGCATGGCCTCAGGCAAGCGACTTATCTTTCCTCTATCTAAACGTCTATAGCAGTGAAATGGAGGTGGAAGTCCCTTCCACAGGAGTGTCAGTGAGTTTAGCATAACTCATTAATGTCTGCTTGGAGCTTTTACATTCTGTAGCAGAATATCCCCTGCGAGCATTGGTGGTTAATGCATTGTAGGGGTGACAGGCAGATGAAACAAAAGCCCGGCACCCCCATTTTGTGCACTGTGACTGACAGAATCATAGAATCACAGAAACATAGAATCATAAAATCACAGAATCATAGACAGCTTGTGATACCATCGTAGTCAGACGGCTGGTGGGAAAGTTCAGTGCCAAGTATGGATCCCCATCGTCATGATTAGAGGATGCTCCCGCTGGATAAGACTGTGACTGGGAGAGTGCCAATAGTGTCTCACCGAGAAACAAACAACCGATGTATCAGCCCTGATCACTGCATTCAGCTAATGAAAATGTATGTAATTGATATTTTATAACTATATGGAGAAAGGATTTTTTTTCAGGCCTTTAATGGTATCGATTGACGGAAGAAAGCCAGATAGATGTCTCTAAGCTGCAGGCTATAGGGCTAAAGTGCCTTTGAGTCAGGAAATGTATACTTGTTTAAAATTCACTTCAAATTTTCACATCATTTGCAGCTTTTAATGGCATTTTTGGGCCCTGAAAATTAATCACGTAGCCACTTGAGTCAACTGACGGTCTCATTTCTGATCAATTACTGTTGTCAGCCCCCTTCCCCTATATTCTGTATACTGACTCGTACCGGGGTCTGAAAGAGAATAATTTCCAATAGGCCCTGGGATAATCCTCAGGATGCTCTCCTGGCAGATTGTCTCTGATACAGAACTTTGGTCCTCATTCTTTTCTGAGGTTCTTCACTATTCATTTCATGGTAAGCTGCTTGGAGTAGCCCAGTGGAGGCAATACTGCTGCTTTAAAATATATGCAGATATTGTCACTTACTATTTCCATGAGGCCTTCAAGGCAAAGATTGTCTTTCGCTTCATGCTAGAACAGCCCCTTGAAAAGAGAGTCAGGGTCTTGATCATTACTTAGGCTTCTCATGGTGCCAAAATACATTAAGTCATTTGGATTCTGTTCATGTCCAACTGTGATTACATGGGCTGTTTTCTTGGCCATGGCATCATGCTGGGCAAAGCAACATGTAGAAATACGAGTTGCTTTTTTCTCTATAAAACAGGAAGATGAAAGATCAGGGGATCTGCAGCATCAAGCTCCTACTGCAGAGAAAAAAGGAGAACCTGGGCTCTCCATGCAGACAACTGTAACATGCAACCCAGATCTAGATGAGACTGAGCAAAAAGAAGGCAAGTAAAATGAGCTTGCTGCAGCAAAAGCTTGGGTTGGAAAGCAAGTGAGAATGTTTCTTTAGACAAAGGGTTTCTGTTGACTTCAATGGGATTTGGATAGAGTGACAATGCTGGTTTAGGTTTAAGTATCCAGATTGGGTTTGGCCACTGCAAATAAAATTCTCTTTCCATTGTAAGATGGGAAAGTAGACCTAGCAGGAGACATTGGAGGCCCAATTTGCAGTGTATGCAGTGCATGAAGCTGTGGGTTGGTTTGTGTTGTTTTATTTTTCTTTTTTTTTCTTATGGATTTTATTTGTTGCTTATCTTGAGGTATTTTTAAAGTGATCTCAACATCCTTCCCTTTTTTTCTTTTTCACTCTCACTCATCGGAGCAGAACATGAAAGATTCGCATGCAAAACATCAAACCAAAAGAAGCAAATAACAAGAGTAAAAGACAACAAGTAAAAGGAAGAGAAGTTGACATGTCCTGATCTACCTCTCCATGCACCCATGGACAGAGAAGTGTCTTGCACATACACAGTGAAGGGTTGTAACTATGAATGCAATGGGAGATTTCATTTTCAATTCTTACAAAATGAAATGGTTACACTGAGAGAGAAAAGGAATGGGCTGGACATGAGAGGAAAGTGCAGAGTCATTCTTTCTCTTCTTGTGGTCAATGTGTCATACCTTGGTTGTAGCTGTGCTTGAGACACTTTGCTTCAGAAAGAAAATGAAGAAAAACTGATTTCTTTGAATACCATTGGTAAAATAGTACTGTCATTGCATGCAGGACTGTCAGATAGTTACCAAGTCTTAGAGTTGCCCCTAAAAACATAACTCTTAGAGCATTACTGCTGTCTTCTCTCCCACCACTTCTGTTTCCAGTTCCTCTAACTTTTATTCTACTTACTTAATTCGTAAGAGTTGGCTTAGACAATTCAACATTACAAAACAGCATTTCTGGAGATTGAAAGTTGCGGTAATTAATCATCTTTGGGTGAAACTTTAGCCCAATGAAATCAGTGGTAAAACTCCTGCAACTTCAAGGTTTCAGCTCCTGGCATCTTAGTGCCATTAATTATTTGTACTCTGGCTGTCTTTTGGAGCTTTGAGTACATTAAGGTAAAATATTGGTTTTGTGTGTTTGGTCAATTAGGAAGAAATAAACAATGGCTGCAAGTTTAAAATGTTATACAGAGAGTTAACAGGGTTTGGTATTTCTTTTGTCACAGCAGATCTCAAGCCCAAGTCATTTTCTTTAAAGTTTTTGTGACCACCCTGCAAACAGTCAAGGATCTAGAAATTAAACCATGCCCTTTCTGGCTAGCAGCAGTCTCAGTTTAGCTCATGAGCGTGCTAATGATGCATGAGACAGAAATCAGAGTTCTCCTAAGTTTTGTTGGCTTTGCAGGACTTGCCATAAAAAAATTTCATATATTTATGGAGTCTTAGTTGCAGCTCACTGAAATCAGTAGAAAGCTTCCCTGTTGTTGTCAATGAGCTTTTGGCTCGTGACCACAAAAATCTGATTCTCCGATTTGAGCTGGTATGACTCCGTTATGCAATATTTAAGTGTTTGTAACACTAGATCAGAATACACCATAGATAAATTGCAAACATGCTTATTTAATCCATGTAATAGAAGAAGATTAATCTATTTTTCCCCAAATAATTGACTAAAGCAAAACCTAAGTGATTCCCTAAGCCCCCAGGACCAGCAGTAAGTGGGGCTGCTTACAGTAATCCCTGTCTGGCCTTAGCAAGACAGCCTCAAATATTATTTATAAGCACTTAGTTTTTTCTCTCCATACATTTTTATTGAGTTTGTTGTACCACCAGATACAGACAGAAAGTGAATAATCTTTGGGGAAGGTGAAGATTTATTTTCAAACTCTGAAAACTCATTTCTTTTTTTTTCCAAGTAGTCAAGAGGTCATAGGTGATTATAATACTGACAATTAACATCAGCAACATTGCTAAATACTGCTGTGACCAGTGTAATGCCAAAGTTAACACTTTCAGTACCTCTGCCTTCCTCACGGTGGTTAAGAAGGGGTTTGCCAGTCTTTAGCAAACCGGAGGAGGAAAACAACCAGGATGACTTGTGTGATTTTGTCCATGTCACACGAGTCAGTAGCAAAAGTCATAAAAACATCTAGTAATGGATTATTTTTTTCTCTTTTCTCAGACAACTACAGATTTTCTAATGAGGAATTTTCCCTTTTATATCAGTGACAATGTTGATTTTCCAGAGTTCAAGAGGAAACTCCAACTTGCCTCTGGGCATGCAATAAATCATCTAATATCACTCTTAAGAACAGATCACCAATGAGGGGCCATGATCTCATCACTGGCTTGGAGAAAAGAACAGTTGATATGAGGCAAAAGCACTCCTTAAATACGTTGTATAACTTTTTGTATTCATTAAGATGCTTCAGATACAGACCAACTCTCTTTGTTCAATATTTATCTTTTCATCTGCCCTGACCTGGGAACTGCGAGCACTTTGAGAAGTTAATTGAAAGCGTGCTTTGTTTCAGTTCAGCTTCAGGTCTAAAACTTTGCTTTCAGTAATGGTACTGAGAACACTTTCCTCCTGTCTGCAATAGCTCAGAAACTTCTTCCAGCAGCAACTGGGTATTCGTTATTGATCACCGTTGTCTTATTCCAGGAATTCTCCACCAAGATGATTTTTCTTATTGAATGACAACAGGAACGCACGACCCAGGAAGGAGTTTATTTCTCTCATGTTTCCATTGCCAGAAGGGTCCCTCAATCACGACATGCTCTACACAGGATTCCCATATTTTCTGTCCTGGATTAGGTGGATTTTCTTTGCTTCCTCCACAAGCCCAAGGGTGACACACACTCAGCCTTTTCTGAGGTCTTTGCGATAATTAGTGGGGTCCCAGTGATGGAGCTCAGAGAAATGCTTATAGTAAAACCTGGCGACATCTGAGATCTACTCTCCACAGCAATACTGGGAGTTTCGACGGGACTTCATCCTTAGTGCTCTGCCTCTTACTTTTGGTTCTTGCTTAAGAGTGTAAGGCTACAGCATTTCCTGCAAATGCTTTATTCATTTCAGTCCAGAAAAGGTTGAGATCTTATTTTTTTTTAATCCTTAATTAATCCAAATCTCTACATGTCTTAATATAATGAAAGACTAAAAATAACGACCTAAACACTCTCATACTGCCCCAGGCACTTTTTGATATTTTTTTTTTTTGTTTAAGAGGGTTAATTTTAGACTTGGCTTCTTTGCCCCATGAACTTCCCACATGTGGTTAAAACTACAAGCCAGGTCCTGCCACCAGCCATATTTACCAGAAACAGCAGCAGAAATTTCCAGCAGAACAGCAAAGGGGCTGCAGTTCCTGTTGTTCTGCCAGTGTATTTCATCTAAAAATATTATTCATCTTGCCAACCACTTTAATGCAATTGGGGAATGGCAGAGCTGGGAAGTCAGAAGAAAAGCTCTTTGTTAAAAAATCTCAGCTCAGAAGTCACTCTGTTTTCTCCTATATAGTCTGCTGCTCTTCTTTCTTTCTATATATTCTTCTTTGCTATTTACCTATCTGCTTCTCAGACTTTTCCCAGTTGTGTTAATTATCACTCAGTAAAATACTCATCATTTAAAATGCCTGTGCTTTACTTTTAAAAACAATTTTTTAAAACCCTGGACAAAGAGACATGATATAAAAATTATCCAGCAGAAGAGTCAAAATCCTTCCTGATATAACTACCTGGGTTGACATCATGGGAGTAACCTGGAAATGGTTACGGGGAGCGTGGCACATAGGCTGGGCTTCGCTGAGCCAACCACAGCCCTAATCTTTGGCTTTCCCCCATTTTGTTGACTCTGCCATTTCTTTTCTTTGTAGTTTTCTGTTGCTGAAGCAGAAGCTGGAAGATGATCAGAGAGGAAAGCAGAGACACTGAGGTCAAGTGGCCTTGAAGTCTGTTTGTGACTAATACATTAAGGAGCTTATTTGGGGAAAGTCCAAAACCAACTCGCTCTGCACCTGAGCATGATCATACTAGAGCAGAGAACTCATGGCATTCGAACCAGCCCATTCCTAGCAGCAGGGAAGGAAAAAAAGAAAAGCAGCAAAACCAACACTCACAGAGTTTTTTTTCCAAAATAAATCATTTTTAAAGAAGAAATTTGACCTCACTTTGATGACCTAACAGCCTCTTATTTAGGACAATAGTAATGCTTTCTGAGAGCTGCTCCGCACCAAGACGGATCCAGCCCATGGGGTGACTCAGGCACCGTGTCTGCTGTGACCGTGCTGGGAAGGGAGGAGGGTGGCGGTGATTTGGGATGAGTGCACCTACATGGGTGCAGGCTGCAGCCTCCCCGAGACCACTGTGAGGGGGAGACTTCGGGGGAGCCTCGCAGAGGTGCTTTTGGCTTTTGCGTTAGCTCACCGTGCTGGGTTCGACCCAGGTGAGTGCTTTGGTGAAGCTTTGTGGCACTTCAATGGTAGGAATAAGCCTAACCTGTTGCCTTCTATTTGCTTTCACATAGCTATGTGAGGATAGATAAATAGAGAAAAAGCAGAAGAGGTTAGATTATAAAACAAATTGTGGTTCAAACCAGTTAGAGCCAAAGGAAAGCTTCTATCAAATGAGTTTTAAGCTTGCACACACTTTCATTTATAATTACTATTTATGACGATTGCTACCATTAATTTATTAGTGAGCTGAGTGTACATGTTATTCTGACAAGAGTCAATGAAATAAACAATCTCTTCCTCCTCCAAATCCAATAGTCTAAAAGTGGCAGGATGCTAACTAGATCTAGAACAACCTGATAAAATCATTACAGCCTGAACATGGTGTAGTACAGAGGAGACTTTTAAGAAGATTTCTGAAGGAAGACACTGAAGGATGCTGACATATATTAATAGGAAAGCTGCTGCAGGCATATGAGCAGGCTGAAGATGTTCAGTCTGGAGTGGGCAGGGGAGATGAGGCAGGATGGGGAGGGTTGGGGGGAGCACTGGGAGAAGAGCTGGTCCCTGCCTGGCTGGGGCAATGCCTCAGCCTTCAGGCTCATGCTCAGAGCCAAGTAGGTAGTTTCACCGCCTATCTAGTACGGCAGATCCAGCCCACTCATCAAGACTGCCATGAAGGAGAGACATTGCCTCTGTAGAAGATGCGGTTTGGCCTCTCATCCTTTGGCAGGGAGGAAAGGATAGAGGACCTAAAAATGAGGAGGAAGAGGAGGAAATTGGCGATAGGCAATCCACAGCACCATTAATGCCAGGTTGCAAGATCAACCACTTACTTGCCATCATTGTGTTGGCTTATGAGGAGAGAAGTGAGAAGATCGCTCAGGTCCCCACCATGCACCAGCAAGGTTGAGAACTGTCCCTGGGACTTTGCGGACAGCACTCATCTCCACCACACTCTCTTATTTGCCATGTAATGCAAAATGATTCAGTCACCTTTGTATTCCCACCCTCCCGTCCCCCAGACTCTTGTTTCTGGAAATTCTCAAAGAGTTTTAACCCTCCACTTTGCTTTAAGTCATGGCTTGTATTGTCTTGGCCAACTAACAGCTATAAATGTACATATTGCGATGATCATTACCTCCTCACATTCTTTTCTGACAGTTTTTTTATCCAATGGAGGAAGAATATTGGGTCAGATTGTGCAAAAGCCAACTATAAACCAAACCAAAATGAAACTCTAAGCAAAAACCATCTCTCTGCCCTGCTTTGGTCCACCCCTCAGAGCTGAGCGAGCTTGTAAAAACCTGAGCTGTGATAAAGGAGGTCTTATCTTCAACACATGACTTGCACCAGCTGAAGTTGTGGTCATCTTACGCCATGGAGTCCATTTCTGAGTCTTTTTTCTGTGCAAGAGCAGTGTAAAGCAAGAGAGCTGGAGTTTGCAGCTATTCACAATTATGTGTAAAATGTTGAATATGAAGAAAAAATTGTGACTATACCAGTGTTACAAATGTGGAGTATTTCCTTTCCACTTTCTGAAAGCATCCATTTGGGAAAAAGAGGAAAGGAGTCTGTGTGTGTCTGTGTCTCTGGGTGTCTCTATGTGTGTCTGTGCGTGTGTGTGTGTGATGGCGCTGGGGTCAGGAGAGCACTGGAGAGAGATGAATTCCCTGACCCTCTTCTGTGGAATCTTAATAACGTGTTAAGTTATTGTGCAGTGGAGGAATGCAATTAGCACAGCGGCCAAATCCTCCTCCAGCAGGTCATTACTGCATTAGTAAATGGAGGCTGTTAAGCACACAGCATCCCTAAACATACCAGAGGGGCTGCCGGCCCAACAGGACCCAGGATTGATGAGAAAACTCCCACTGCTCTCTCCCCTTCTCCATCCACTTTTCATTATTGCTTTTCTGATCAAGCATGCGACCACATCCTTCCCCATCCTCCCCCGTACCCAGTTCCTGCGACACACTCCCAGGAGGCATCTCGGGAAAATCAAATCACAACCCACCAAGAGGTGTCTGTGATATATGCAAAAGTAACCTCCAGCTGTGAAGAACTTTGCAGAGCCCGCGGGAAGCTGAGCAGGCAGAGCTGAGACATGGAGGTGTGCTCTCTGGTGAGGGGCAGAAGCAGGGCAAAGCTGCCGTGCACCATTTCAGACAAGGAGAGAGACAATTCCATCCCAGCCCTGGGTGCTAACCCACTCACTGCCTTGTCCTGCTGTATTATAGGGAAATTTCTATCACATGTTGAGGCGCAGGTTACCAGCACTCTGCTTCTCAGCCTCAGTAGAAAGTAAGGAAGAGATTTCACTACTAAACTTGCTGGACATTAATTGGCCCTGTAGTTTCTCACGTCTGACAAATGTCACCATAATACATGTTGCTCCCGTAGTCTCCCAAATCAGCCTAAGCAATTCCAGAGAAGCCTGATGAACCCTGCAGATTGTATAAGAAGTGGCATTTGCTTTTACATGTTGTAAGTAATTTTGAATATTTTGGAACTGTTCTGATTAGAATAAATGCAAGTTGGCATCTTTTTCCCATGATAAAACGTAACAGCCTGAGGTTGGTCATAAGAGTAATGAGAGAACCAGTGTCTTGTTCATGGCAAAGACCTCCAGCAGAGCTAGGTCAGGACATTGCCAGCCCCTGATAACTGATGATATGTTTTAAATCCATACACCATGTTCAGATACAGTGGAGTCTGAAACATTATACAGAGTAGGGTCTACACATAATAAATTAATCTTTCTCCCCACCAAAGTGTTGAAGATTAGAGTCATTCCAGCAAGCTTCGGGATGAGATGCAACCAGAACCAACCACGTGAGTTCTTCAAGGAGATGAAGTAGGTGAAAGCCAGTGCTGGTATTTCCCTATTTCACTGAGAAGCTAAGAGCTGATTCTAACGGACATCTGACATTACAACCCAAAGTAATGTCTTCTCACAAGGCAAATTAAAACACAAAGAGAAAGGAAAAAAGTGGTTCTTCTAGATTGTGGCATTCTTGATCCATCTATGGCTTCGAACAGGTATCGCTAATAATCACTGGCTATTCAAAACGATTGGAAAGAAAATGCGTCAGATCTGTTACATGTGTGCCCAGCGAACAGGGATGTCTGCAGTAGCAAAGTGTGTTACAAATGGTCAGGAACCTGTGAATTAGAGACCATAGTAGGTGCTTATAAATAAATAAACAGAACTATAATTTTAAACATCTAATATAATGATTTTTTTTACTAGAGTACTGTTTCCAGCTTTTCAGCATTAGAAGCCATGTTTATATTATTATGCAAATTATTCCTCATAGAAAGTTTACAAATTTTATGTTCATTATTAATAATTTTATGAGTTTTCTGCTTCCTGTTTGGTGCTGTCTGTAGTGCTTGGCTAATACATAATTAATGTTAACGGCTTGTGCTCTGGCCCCTGTGCCAGTTTACATTAGGATATTTTTCCATGTATTTTGTCTCTGGCAGTTGGAAATTGGGGTTCAGTGGGAATAAAGTAGCCAGATTTCTCTGTGCTGCTCTTTCCAGGCCTTTCATCTGTCTAACTGACATGATGCTGGCGGATTAAATCACCACCTTCTCTCCTTTTGCAGACTTGGGTTCAAAAATATGTTTAAGAATTGTCAAGTTTGGTAATTTCCCTTTGGACCAGGTCTTGTTTAAAATCTATTGGTAACACAACCAGAGTGGTTAGGGGTGTGATTCTTCAGTGGTGTTTTCATACCAGAACAGTCCTAGGTAAATGCAAGTATATTGTCAGAAACTCCCCCAAAAGTACCTTTCCTAATAAAATGTATTTCTTCTGGGAAACTGTCATAAACTGGAGCAGCAGAAGTCATAGTAGAAGCTATGTCTACATGTCTGGACAAACAATTCCCTTTAAAGCAGACTTAACCTTCCAGGTTGAGTGGATTATCTTATAATAGCCACCGGTTTAGATTAATTGGCAGTCTCAGTTTAAGTCACTAGAGCAATAGGGCAGGGATGCGTGTGTAGTTGTAGCGATAGCGATGGAGGGAAGTTTCAGGAGAGGGCAGAAATGCTTTGATCAAACCGTCTGTATTGGCGAACCTGCTCCCTGCTTGTCAGGCCAAGCTCCACCTCGTTGCACAACATGGGATTGCAACTTTTATCTGCTGAATGCATCTCCCAGAGGTGTAAACACCCAGTGCTCCAGAAAGAGCACTGCTCCTCGGTGAAGAACGTCAGCACAAATTAAACACGGGGAGGGAAAACCCAGCCCTGTCAGTCTGTGAGATGGAGCCTCTCCCATCCTCACCCTTAAGCCCTGGGAATCTGCAGCTCTCCCCTCTGTTGAAGCGAGATGGTCACAGAAACATTAAACTCTGGAACCAGCTTTTCACTGATGGATTTCCAAGGCAGCAGCTTCTCTCTCCTGTCAAACCACCAAGGTTACTAATAAAACTTTAGGCTGGTTGCATCCTGGTGTCTGAAGTGACAGGCTAATAGACCTCAATGGCACCATCTTCCATTAGTGTTAAACCAGGTACTGAACAAGAGAAGTTCAAGATAGAGTAACTGTGCAGTAAAGAGAGATTTAAATATGGCAGCTTCAAATGAGTCCCACCTATTGGTTCTTGGTGAAGCATCAAGATGAAATAAAACCTATTTTGCAAACTTAATTTATCATGGCAAAACTACTTGCTCTCTGGCCCTAAGGGAAGAGGGGACAGAGAAGTCCATCTCCAGAATATGGCCAGATCCTGTTTCTGCAAACTGAAGAACTCTGGATACTTCTTTCTAGTGTGAATTCATGAGCAGAGTCTTCTGCCTTATATGCAAGACCAAGGTTCAGTCTAGAATGAAGTAGCATAATCTCACATTATATCTGTATAAGTGGATATTGGGTTTGATTAGGTTATAGCTCAAAGGATTTTAAGAGTTCTAATCCTATATCTGTCATTCATTTCAGTGACTTTATTCACCTGGAAAACAATAAAAGCATGTTTCCCCTCTTTTCAACCCTGGAGTAGGAAGAAACAAAGTCATGAAAACATTCCCAGGTGAGGGATGTTTTACCTCTCCCATTTAGAGAGGTAAAAGCCTGGATTTTTAACAACTGAATGTTAGGACACAAAATGAATTAGAGGTTGTTTTATTTTAGATCACCAGCTGTCTTTGTCCAAATGTTTGGCTCAACTTTGCAGGTATAAACTCGGCTCCCTTTTTTGGTGCCATCCCAGCTTCCTGCTACATGGGAATAAGTAAAGCCCTTGCAGTTATTTGTGCCTTCTCTCCTTCTCTCTCTCTCTCTTACCATCCATGTCATGTTTGCTCAATTTACTACACAACAAGTATTTCCACTTCTTACCCTGAAGGGTCAAGTGAGCTCATAAGAAAATCTGTCTGTCTCTATGCATCACCACTGAGAGTGCCCAAAACAGAGTCTATTTTCTGTTGCCGAGCAATAGGTGATGGTGTCTAAAGGAGACAGGGGTTAATCCATGGGGTTGAGAGAGTATCAGCCGCATGTTTTAACTAGCAAAGGAGCACAGATTGCTGGGAAGCCGGTGAGTCAGCTGGCGAATGTCTGTGTTTGTGTATGTAGGTGTGTGTGAGAGAACCGGAGAGCCATACCCCGCCGTACGTGCTGCATTGCTCAGGACCAGGTTTATCGGGCTGCGACTGGATGCAGCTCCTACAGAAATCAAGGCAAAAATGATTGTGTCCTCCTGGCCAAGTGCACTTCCGTCGAGTGCTGTTTTGCCCTGTGCTGAGGATGCTTCTGGGTCTCTGTCAGGATGCATCATGGCAAATCTGTATGGGGAATGAGATGTTCCTGTTTTTCAAAGGGTAATTTTATATATGTAACATCTGATTCTATCACTTACAGCTGATCTTTGCCTGCTGGCCTCCCTGTGAGAACAGAAATTCTTTCCCAAAACCCTAAAATCTGGATTGGCAAAGCTCCAAGAGTTTCATTTCATGACTATTTTTGCTTTTCTTTCTTGCCGAAATGAAATTGAGACCTTTTCAACATCTCCCTGAAAAAAAATCACACACTCAGATTGGTCTATAGCCCAGCAGCCTGAACTCTACCAGAAGATGCAGAGGTTGCAGGTTTAGGTACTTTAAATTCTTTTTTTCATTTTTCCTCCCATAGTATAACTACCCCAGGTGGAGCTTCTGAAAGCACGATTTTGTTTAATGAAACTATCACACATGCCTGTACCCCTCGTATTGTAACTTGGTGTCATCCAAACTTGCTCCACTTGCTTTTTTGCCCTGTCCATCAGGAAGCACAATACTACCCTGAGCCAGCCTCTTAAGGGATTTGCATGCCATCTCACTCATTTTAGGAAAAAAACTGGTTCCTTTGATGCACCCATTGAATTTTTAATCCTGGAGTCAATAGATGAAGCATGGTACAAAGAACAGCTCATACATATAACTGTAAAGGAAACATAAATCTGTCATCAAATGTGCTTCTATGCTCCCCTTCCTTCTCGACTGCGGTGTTCAAACACTCCATAAATGTTACTCTGTGTCAGTCAAAACTGCTATTATTCTCATTTTAGAGGTAAGAAATTGGGGTACAGAGATACTATGTCACTTCAGGGTCACCCAAGAAGACTTTTATAGAATGCCTTTCTCAGCTCCCGTACTATTGTCCTTCCCCTCTGGAAATACACGTAAATACTGACAAAACACATAAGTCCTTTCCCAGTGTGGATCAGCTGCTGAACAGGCATCACCCTGCCCCGTAGACTGCACGAGGAGGCTGAGTCTGTTGCAGCAATGGCACAGGGTATCTCTGAGATGGCAATTTACCTGGGTGGCACCAGTGGGTGCTGGAAGAGCCTGAGCCCATGGGTGAGGTATGGCATTCCTCGAACGTGCTGGCTGAATTGGGAAAACCAGCTGTGCCCCGCGGTGGAGGCGCTGATTGAAGGCCTGTGTTTCTGGGAGGTGGCACAGACCAGCAGCCTGCTCCTCCCAGAACATGTCTGGGTCTGTCTCCTCCTGGGGAAGGGATATAAAAGGGCGGCTGCAGTAGGTGGCTGATTTTCAGCAGGCAAGACTGTGCAAATCAGACCTTCTGGGGTTAAAAATTCACCATGAGAAGGAGGGCTTTCCTTGCAGGAGATGCTCCATATATCAGACCCCTCAGCTTGAGGATGTTCCTTGCACTAACCCACAGATTGGGCTTAAGCCTGGATCCCAGAGATACAATTAATTAACTACAAAGGAACTTCAGCTTTTCTGTGAAGAGAAAATCCTTCCCCTCAATTCTGCAGCCCCACCATTGAGCTCCTAATGCTACTTTAACCTCAAAACTTTGAAAGAAAAGTAGAAAACCTTTAATGTTCTTCTTGGGTTTATTAGTAGCAATATACCCTTGATTTTCTGAAGCTTGTCTCATGTTGGTTGAATTTATGGGGCTAACAGTGCTGGGGTCTTTTTTCTACATAGCAGGGCAGAAATATTGCTTGTTGGGGCTTGAAAAGCAATTACATCATCAAGCGTATGAGACTTCCTTTGAGAAGACCTTAGAGGGAGGTTAAAGAGGAAGAGAGTTTTTCTTCTCTCTGCTTGTTTTGGTTTGTGAGTCTTTCTCATCAATGTACATCAGACCTTTGTTTATTGAATCTCCACCAGTGGCTGAGATCTATGGCGTGATTAACAGGAGATGCTCTCAGGGAGTGGAGAGGGTGGCTTAGGCAAGGGGAGGTGCCTGAGGTAAGGACATAATGATTTTCTTGTCGTTTGCATGGAAGGAACACACACGTTGAGTGTTTGTACAGCATCCAGCACTGCGAAGCCCCGATGTGGTGAGAGCCTTCTGACTAATATATCTGGAGTGATAAAAGTGACTGCTATCTGCTAATGAGAGCAGTAGGAATGAAAAATGAATCCTTGGTTTCATCATTTTCCAGGAATGTGGTTCCTCCTGGCTGCCCAGAGGCTCATCCACCATCCAGCTGCCGTGTGGGCTGCGACTGAGCATGCGGTTAAGAGAAGAGGGGAGAAACATGGTTCCTCAACACCTTGATAATGTAAAAATAGTATATTTGGGTACATCATATAGATGTCCTCAGATATACTGAGCTCATAGTAATAGTTTCTGAAAAAAATACCAATAGGGTTTCCAGTGAATCTAATATAGTGGGAGGAAAATCAGAGCTTTCAAAGGTCTGCAGAAACCAACAATGATAAAACTCAGTCGAATCTTTGACTGGAGACAGAGTCTTGCACCAGAGCTGGGAAAACAGGTCTTGCTAACACCTTGTCATAATAGCAGCCCTTCATGAATTTGTTCTTATGGGTCATCTCTTTTGATTCATTTCTGTGGCAAAATAAGGCCTAGAAGTTGCCAACATTTGGGCCTCCAAAATGTAAAAGAAAATTATTTGCTAGAAGATTTGTCTTTTACAGAGGAGAACAAAGAGGGATCAACCTATTAAAAAGTTGTGTTGCCTCTGAAGAGGAGAGGGGAACCGAAGTCCTGGAATAAACTAAAAGGAACCACCTTAAAAAAAACCAAGTAATTAAGATTTTGAGTGTATCAGCAATCAGCTGATGCCACCCAAGTGTTCAGTGATGTATTTAGGCACCAGTGAAGAATCAGTCATTATGTGTCAGAACATTACGTAATAATTTTACTGTTGTATAAAAATATCTCGGCAGCCATGTAATATACAGGGCTTAATTAGAACACCCATTTGTATTTGAAAAACTGGGAGACAGAGCAACTTTCTGGTCCATTTTAAATTTAAAGAAAAGGGGAGAAAATCAGAGATATAAGGAATGATCCTGTTATCAAACCATGCCTATATTTGTATTCTGATTGTATTTTCTCTTGTAAGGAGCTCCCACAGATCACGATTAGGAAGAAGATGCTGGGCCATGAATTTTCCAAGAAAGAATTCCACAAACTGTGGTGTAAAGTCCCCAGAGTAGACTGGTCTTTGATCTTGTCTCCTTCCCCTCTTCTCGTGGAAATTAAGGTCCATTAAAGCATCCAAGATGTATTATTTTCTTTGACATAGTGATGGAGCAGGGAGACAGTCTGGGCAGTGCTGGGTGGAAAGGGAAAGGTGCAGCAATACTGCTAAAACTCAAAGAACTGGTGTTTTGTGGCACGAGTTGCTCAATAAGCACAGACTTCATTTCAAGGCACTCTATCTAAAGGAGGTTTCATTTATGTTGTTTAGATATGAAATTTTGCAGTGAAGATACCTATCACTTAGATTTTGACATAAACAGTATTTGGTTTTTGTTAACTGAAGTCAGTTCTTAAGTTTACAAAATAAAATAAGAAGAAATTAAGTTCAAACAGAATTCTATGGACAAGAAGGACTAACCAGTTTGCAAATCCTTGGTGCTGAAAGACTAGCTTTGTATTTAAATGATTAAAAAGTAACATAAATCCACAAATCTTACAATAAGGAAATGTAATGTCAAGGTGTCACGGAACAGCCACTATTCCTTGTATTAAGAAGCTGACTTAAACTAGAAAGCCAGTGGCAGACTGCTTTGTCACTGCCTTTTCACAAATGACCTGTGCCTCACCTCGAGTGTAACACTACTATTTCCCACATATTATTCCACTTTCTCAGCTCAATAAGCCACTAGTTAATAATCATATGTAGTCATTATATAATGTTTTTCTTCCCATGTTAATAGCTAGAAAGGCTAAAACAGAGTTTGAGGCTAACATTTTCCAAAGAGACTTCTCATTCTGGAAACTTCAGGTTTCTAACTTGAGGGAACCTTGGACTGATTTTCTGAAGACGTGAGCACCTACAGTGCTATGTTGACCACATTTTCCAGTTATGAATTTTCGGATGTGTTTTCTCAATTTGAAAAGCTATTGGCCTGATTTTTAGAAACTGCTGAATACCCAGACACTGGAAAAATCGGCCTCTGCTAAAGCCTCTGAACTCCTCTCCCCAACAGTTGGTTTTGAAAGTATTGGCAATGGACTTCAACTCCAGTTATTGACATCTCCAGCAGAAACAGCATGACTTGTCTGATGAGAGATTGCATTTGTCTGGAGGTGCCATATGATCCATCATTTTGTTATTTTCCATACTTGCATTTAAGATATTTCAATACTATGTTTGTTTGTTTGTTTGTTTTTTTATCAATGAGAGGTAATTTTCCCAGAATCCAATCAGCACTTCTCAGCTCCCACTATATCTTTGTTCTTGGTGAAATATCTACTAGGCTTACTGTCAACCAACTCTACAATTGCACTTCCTTCTACTCTGTTTGGGATTGCACTGGACAACGTGGGCAACAGTTTTTAGGAACATCAGGAACTGTCTCCCAAATATGTCACACGAAACTTGATAATACTTGAATGGGAAGATGCAAATGAGATCATTGCGGTTCTTGGAGAATGGGTAAATAAGATCATTGTGGTTCCCTCAGGGGAACCGGGATATCGTATACTCAGTTATTGCAAAATTAAAATGATTCTTCCTAGAGATATGAAAGACATTTGGAAGAGCAGCAGGTTTTCAGGGAGCCCTCTTTTTTTTCTCTTTTGTTCATTTAAGCACAGTTGTTAAACAGAAAGAAACTGCAAAGACTCCATTGTATGACTCTCTTTTTTATCTCTCTTATCAACTCCAGCTCCACATTTTCTAATCTTACAGGACAAAGAATGACAAACTGAGACAAAATTCTGCAGACTCCTCCTGAGACCCAGAAATCCACATATATTTTGTTTACTCACAGTAAAACTTCAGCAACTAGAACACAGATGTTGTTTCAGAAAGAACCAACTTTCTTCAGTTGGATACCAAAACCTGAAACTTTCTGAGGCCATTGACACTCCTTTTCTCTACAAAAACCTGAAGTCAAACATTTTAATTCAAGAACAATGAGCCAAAGGACACATGCTGGATTGATAAGATCAGTCACACCACAGATTCCTTTTCGTACAGTTTGCAAACTCTACATCCTGGAATAAAACATATTTTCTGGCCAGAGCCCGATTCTTTCTTTGTGGAAGAAGATATTTTAGACTACTTTACCCTTCCTCTTCTAGCTCCCCATTTCAGATGTGTATAAACTGGTATCTGCTTTTACGTATTCCTCTAGATGACCTTTTGGATTTTACCTCAATTAGGCGTCACTTCTCAAAATAGAGGAAACCATTACACACTTTCCACTTTGTCTCAGCACCTGCGAAGCTTTCTGATATAATCCAGTGTAAGTGGGCCACTGCAGGAGAATTTGGTTCTCAAGGAGAATGTGTTTCCTGTTCACTGAAGAGGTAAAAATGGAATCACCATTCTGACTCATTCAAGTAGCAAACTCCTCTGAAGATCACATGCTTGCCGAGCCGATGTTATTTTTGGCAGCTCTTCATGGAAAGTTATGGGGTTTGTTTTGCCACATCTGTTCTCTCAAGTATATTTTGCTTTAGATGAGCCTGTTCCACCTTGTGCATTTTTTTTCTTGGGGGAGGGAAAAGGGTTGAGTTTGAATATTGCACTGCATTGCAACAACACATTTTCACAGCAGAAAAAAAGTTCTCCCCTCTGGGCCTTAAACAGTATTTCCAGCTATTGTGTATACTCCCCAACCCTTATACTGTTTCTGAGAGAAATGATTTCTTTTGCAGATGTTGAAAGGAATACATACACAAAAGAGTCTGAGGACTTTTTTAATAAATAGGGAGATGGGCATACAGATGTGCCACAGACAAATGTGGCAGGGAAAGCAGAGAATATTTTATATTGTGCAGAAAATGTGTAGCTTTGAAAGTCTGATAGACAGTGAGGGTGCTGTTTCAAGGAACCAAGGCTTGTATGGCTGAGTTCAGAGGCCAGGCTGCGTTAAGCCAGCCCATTGTGTCACCCAGCAGGAATCAGAGAGACACAGTTTAGTGAAAGCCACAGGCTAATCTTCAGTGTTTCTTTGAAATATGATTTTTGTTTTCTAGCTGCAGTTGGTTTTGATTGTTCTGCAGTTGTTATTACTGAAACGGGTCACATTTTTGTTATTAAAAGGCAATTATGTGCAAGCTGCACATCAGTGCTTTAGTGATGCATACACGTGTGCAAGACAAAGCATGCACATGTGTGTGCTTGTGAAAGCACAGATTTTAAATAATGATGCCCAGAATTTGTGTGATTTGCAGATTGATGCATTCCTCTGCTACACTTTGTATGTATTTACTTTTTTTGTCCCCTATCAATTTTTTTATTTGTATTAGGGAAAAATGACTTTTTTTTCTCCTTTTCTTTCTTTTCAGAAGTACTAACCCTGTACACCCTTGCTTGATGACTCATTCCCTTCTTCTTCACACAAAACACCCTTTCAACAGTTTAGTAGTGAAAACATTAGGCTCGTCTCTTGGTCACAAGGTTATTGTTGTCATATCTCTTGGAGTAAGACCCTGGGGTAGCTCCACTGACAAATTAGCAGTCGTGTTGAATGAACAATTACGTCAAGGCAATATTAATCTGGGGGCCTAGTTAGAGTGGAGAAGGTGCCTGATTTCAGCATAGGAGGAGGTGCTGAGAGAAGAACCTATGTGATCTCATTAGATAAATGGGGGGATCTCATTACATCTTTAACAGCTATGTATGTTTACACCAGCTTTCCTATAGGAATGCCTGATACCCAAAAATAACTGCAGATTTTCTCACTAAAAAGACTTTCATATACATATTTTAAAAAAAGTCAAACACACAAACAACCAAAATAACCCCAACACCTATGAGGTAGACACTTCTCTCCTGTTTTTGTCTCAGCATAGACATCTACATAGGAAATGGGTTTACCTCCAAAACAATCTTTTAAATGAATGACTACATTATTGCAAGCCTCCTACCACCTCCAGGCTAAGGGGCCCCAGGAGCATTTTCATGAAATTCTCCTGTTTTCAGGGTATTTTTGACAAATGCTGATGAAATGAGAAGCTTCAGACATTCTAGCAACAACTGCTCCGGAACAGCAAAGTTAGCGCTTGCCTTCAGTTTTCACAGGCTGGAATCATCCAGGAAAACTGACACCAAAAATATTTTCATATGTAGCCTCTCAAACCAAAACTGCTGAGTTTCACACGGCTGCTCTGCTGAAGAGCTCGGCTTCCTGCGTAGGCGTTGGACTTGCTGACTTACACATAGGAGAAAACCGAGCTTACTCCAACGAGCGGATCCTCATCCTGAGTACAGCCCTCTCTTGTGGAGACACCTGAGTAGACACCATTACACCTGCTAGATCTCTAATATTGCTGGCCACCTACCATCCAGAAGGGACAATTCTTCCAGATTAGGGCTGCAAACCAAGAGGAGTTAGACCCAGGAGGGAAGGGAAAGGGAAGGAAGACAAAGATGGGTGCTGTTGGACCAGGAACATCTTTTAAATGGTCCTAAGTCAACATGCATTTATTAATTTGCTTTGTCCTGACAGAGAATTAGCATAGCTACATGTCGAGTGGTTACGAGATGCCACATTTATGTCCATCACATAAATCCCTCATACAGAAGTGAAAGGGCTTGTGCAATGGACCTGAACCTTAGGGCCATAGGCTGGCTTTTCTTATTTGCTTTTCTAATATTTCCCAAAAGTTGTCACAGGTATGCACAGAATCACAGAATGTTAGGGATTGGAAGGGACCTCGAAAGATCATCTTGTCCAATCCCACAGCTAAGCAAACCCCTGGCTGAAGGCTCATGGTACAGATAAACCAGACAGATGTGGAAATCTGGGAATAAGATTGTTGCAAGCAATGCAACTAAGACTATCTGGATGTAAAGGTACTTCCTTGAACTCTCCGTTTTTGGAGTAGCAAAACCTGGCTTGCCAGTGGAATAAGTACAGGAAAATGCCTTAAAAAAAAAAAAAAATTAATAAAACTTCATTTTTGTGTATGGTTTTGTACAACTTCATGCTCAGAAATTAAACCCTGCCTCTAAAGCTGAGTTTCTGAACCTCTGAGCTCCTCAGCTGCATCCCAGACACCCAGTAACATTCTCTGTTGAGACTTGCATCCGTGAGATATTTTGGGGTACAAACCTACTAAAAAGTAGGCCACTCCACTGAAAATGCAAACCTCATCAATGTCTACGAGAGAGGACAGCACTTATCTAATACACATGTACACCATCCATATAACTTGCTATGCCACAGATGTGTATGGCCTATAGACAGGAGCATGTTAATATCCATTATTTCAATACTTTGGTGGTTTAGGCTGTTTCAGCTCTACTTCTTTCCTTAACCTCAAAACGAGATTAGAGCCAGACTCATGTCAAATGTCCCATAGCCAACCTTTAAACTAATTTTTTATTGCCTTGAAGAGAAGGATTGAGAAAAATATTTATAGGCCCTGGAAGAATAGTAAAAGTTTGCAAGCATTTAGGGCTTTTACTCAATAAACCTTTATGTGCCCTTCATGCACCCATTCAGCTCTGAGAAAAAGTAAAAAATAAAAATATAAAAAACACAGAGAAATCGTGCTCTGACAGTAAGTCGAAAATCTCATAAATTCCAGATAGAACCAATACCCGCACATTGTAGGAACCCATCTGCAGTCAGCCTATTGTACAATCTAAAAGCAAGGAGAAGAATTAGGACAGTTCGTGCTTCTCTTCAGGCTTCTCACTTATTCTTTTCCTTTTTGGTCAAAATGCCCTCAAACCTTTTTACACTGTTTTTTAATCTGTGCCCAGCTTTTCTGTGATTCTTCTAATTTGTCTCCTTCTGGTGTTTCATATCAATTGAAAGTTGTTTTATCTGCAGTCCCTGAGTGATCATGTCTCTCCAGTCCCACCTCCTGACTTCTCACTCTTCCTGTCTTCTTTATTGCGCTTCTTCACGTTCCATAACTCTCACTTCTCTCTCACACAGCCTATGACTTGAAAAAACACATATTCCAGGGAAAATACAGCTGAGAAGCTGAGAGATGAAATATCTCACAAAATAGATCTCAAGGCGCAGCTGAGAACCTAACACAGGCTGTTTATGGTTGATCCTTTTGGTATAATTCATGCAAAATCTAGTTCATCAAGTGAATATAAAATATTCAATAGCCTGAAAATCTTCCACTATCCAGTGCCAGCTGTGGAAATGTTGACCCATCAATAAATCTTTTGGACAGGCTGCCCCAGACCTTGCCCATGTGTTGGAAATACGTTTTCATAATAACATGCCATTTCTAGCATAGCACCGTTCAGGACAAGCATGCTCATGCTGCCTCTTCTTTAAAATTGGTCTCACTCCAAACCCAAGGAGAGCACAATGAATGCTTCAGAGGCCAAGGGGAGAGGATGCAGGAGAGGCTGAGCAGAGCAGCCACAGGTCCAGATTTTGCAGTTCTTCAGTGCACAATGAGTTTCTGTAGTTTCACTGGCTGTGGCTTGTCTGATCCAGTTACAGTGTCAAATATGATCTGATTCCTGGGGGAATACTGTTTTTTCTTATCCCCCAGGGTAATTTCTCTACTCAGCTTTATACTCTCATTTGTCATTTGCAGTAAATATACTGGATTTCAATTCTTATTTCTTTGCAAAAGCATGTCCAGAAGGCTGCGTTGGCTGACTGCTGCACCAACATGAATCTGGCTGGGGGCTGGGAGAAAATTCCATCTCGTCTGGGGAAGGAGGTGAAGTCAGGCTGTGACACAGGACCCTGCCATGCTGAAGGTGTGTTTGCAACTCAGAATTCCTTTCCTGGCCTGGTGACAGAAGCAGTTCCATTGCAAGGCAGTTTATATGCAACTTGGTCTGTGCAATCTGTATCCTTTTCTGGTACACAAAAGGAACAGGGTTAAAGCAAAAGCCAGGAAACAGCAGGACTGCAATGGAGAATCTCCTCTCTGCTCTGCAAATCTACACTGCATGGTAAGTGGCTGAAGGAAAAAAAACTTGGAAGAGAGTCCTCATTTTTTAAATGAGTTGTGATGAAAAGGTTCTTATAAAGCTAAATTAAAATTACAAATAATGACTATGAGTAGGCCTATTCCAACAGGAATAGGAGCATATTTCTGACAGGGAAAACCATGCGTCACAGGACCCATCTACCAAGGGATGGGGAGATTCTTCATCCCTGGCTATCCTTTACACTGAAAACGAAAAAGAAAAAAAAGTGTGATTTTTGAAAGAAACACCTCAGCAGTTTGGGCCTTAGAAAAGCATGTTAAAAGCCAAAAAAGCCACGGCTTGCCCCAAATGCCTAAACAAAGTGATTAAATTGCTGGACAGTAATACACCAGACCTCCACGGGAACAGTGACCTGTTCCCTCTCAAATGCCTCACCATGAGCAATAACAAGTATGTAGGGGATTGCTCTTGGCCCTTTTTTTCAGAGGTACTCGGACTCTTGAGGATATTTTGAGGCACATTAAACCCACAGCTTCCACTACCAGGGACAAACATACGGACCTTTGCAAAAGCGCAAGTTTGCAGACATGTGCAGAGGTTGTCCAGGGAAGCCAAGGTCAGGGTTGACCACTTGAGCAGTACGAGGACTCATCCCAACACACTGTAGGGTCATTTTCCACCCAAGTGACACTAAACAATGAAACGGTAGCAAGAAAGGAAACACAATGGGAGAGATGGGGTGAAAGCAGTGAAAAAGAGCAGCGAGTAAATTGGAAGCAGAAGTACAGAGAGGAAGAAATTCAGGGAAAGTTGTGTCTCTCCTCCTTGCTTCTTCCAGACACAGCAAAGCAATGTCTGAAAAGTGATGAATCAGGGACCACAGGCAAGGACAGGAGCAACAAGGCTCAATTGTGTGACCTGAGGCATGGATGGGAAAGTGGAGCAGAGAGAGGGAAAGCAGAGAAAACTGTCAGATTTCTGTGGGCATTACCATGCTGTGTGTGCTCTTCATAAAACATTTATTGTAGAGGATGCCTCGTTCCTTTGATTTGGGATTCAGAACCTCGCCCAGATTTAGACCAGGCATTTTCTTTCTCTCTTTTTCTTTGTCCTCCATCTAATTTTAATATAAATTAGGAAGAAACGTAACCCCCCTCCAATATTAGTCTACAGAGAGCAGATAAAGAACTGTATCACACATGCCGAGATCCCTAGAATTTGGGTTTTTCTTCTGATTTTAACAGTTTAATTTGAACAGTGATTAAAAAAGAAATGAACCCTTTGCTCATCACAACAGCATTAACATGTGAGCATGAAGAAGTGCTTATTTATCTTGGCAAGACCCGGAGCTGGGATAAATGATTCCAGCTGAAGATAGAATTATGTCTCTTGACTCCCAGCAAAATTTGGGGCCAAATACGTACTCCCTTTACTGCAGTAAATGTCACTTTCCTGATCCTAACACATCAGTTCCAGTGTATATTGATGCAATCCACTGCAACAGCAAAATCACTACTGCTGTAATATTGCTCCCATAAAGTGCTGGATAGAGGCCCGATCGACTGCATCGGACAACAATTACCTCAAATCAAATTCTGTCTTTCTGGACAGTGGTGTAAATGGGGAGTATCTTCGCCACAGATCGATGGAGCCACAGCAGAGGCAGTCAGGGAGGAGGGGGGTGATAAACAGAGAGATTGTGCTCATTTCCATTTTTGCTCAGGCAAGCACGAAACGCTTCTACTGCTCCCCAATAACTGTGCTCAAGGAAAAGCATCAATGCTCCCAGTGATTATAAGCCTAAAAAATACAATCAGTGGCCAGATAGACCTAATAAAAGTAGCTGGGGCTCCTGTCCCCACGCACGGTGTGTCTTGCCTGAAGCACAGAGCGTTTGGCCACGTCCCAGAGGCAGTCAAGTGAAAGGGTCTCACCTGCTACCTGCAATCAATCCTTGCTTACAGTGTCAAGCCGACCTCACCGGGGGTCATTCGGCAAGGCTGAGGCATTGCTGGGTGTTTGTCAGGGAGTATCGGTTCAATGCTTCCTCTAAGGGTCAGTGGCAAAGGCTGGCAGTAATTTTCAGCTAGGTATGTGGAAAGGGGGCTGGAGCCTGAGGCACTCCTGGCTTCAATAAATACTTAAGGAATTTAACAGCCCAGTGCAGACCCCGTGTCAGTGGACGATGATGATGTGATGGAGCTTGCACTCAGTATTGCCGAGCTCTGTCATTAAACATCTCTGCTGCAGGGACTGTCAGGACAGCCATGCCACACGGGCACATCTGATACACAAATGCTGTCCTTCATCTGTTGGGTTTCTCCAGATAGTGGGAATCAGCTCCCACTAACATCATCAGTGTCCTGGATGTACAGCATGAGCTGACTCATGTCAATGGAAAAAAGAGGCCGGTGGTAATGTTCTGGCCAAAATTGCACCACATCACAATACAGGCATTACTCATGCTGGGTCATTTCTTAAATATAGTACAATCCTGCAATATGCCTAGGCCTACAGGGTAAGTAAGGGCTCCTTTGTATTTCTTTAAACCCATGATTTTTTTTTTCTTTTCTTTAGCCTTAAAGGGCTAGAGATTTCAATAGAGGTTTCCATTTTGCAGAATGAAGGCACAATAACTACAGGAAGAAAAAGGAGATTTTCTGGGCATAGAGCCAAACCAAGACACAGGTCACCTGGCTCCTATAATCTTCTGTGCCATAGGCTCCCCATCTGCCTTCTGGCAAGTCATTTATTCTACCCTCATCCTTTGTGCTGCAGCTGTAAGTGGGGATAATAACACATCTCTACATCACAGGGCAAATGTGAGGATAAGCATGATGCTCTCAGTGCAACTATGGCATAATGTGTTGGTGGGCTAGAGGGATTACTGTCCCTAAGCACTCCCCATGAGCCACATAGCCCTCTGAATGATCATCTTTCTGGTTATTTGTAGTTGTAAAGACTAAGCTGAAACTTCAGCATTATCTATTGCAAGTTTTACACATACCGAGACATTCTGTAGAGTGACTGGATTGCAGCAAATTACAATTCTCTACTGAAAGTAAAAGATCGGCCCTGCAGGAGATGATGGGGTTCAGCAAAATTAGGCTATGTCGTTCTCAAGCAGACAAATAAAGAACAAGGAAGAAGTGGGATAAGCTAAAGTGAGTGAAGAAACTTCATGTACCAGCACCCACCACTTCTGATTAGGTTGCCACCACCTTCCATCTGCCAGCATTGCTGGTTGTAGGAAGGCATTTGCAATCCTTTCAGTTCAAACTGGTCAAGCTAGCAAAAACCTCTGATTTTGGTAGCATGAACAAATGAAATTTAGAGCGAAATGGGTCTGGGAGTAAAACACAAGCAGATCAGTGAGCAGACCTGAGTATTGTTGGACTATTGTTGGACTGCTGGCCTGAACTGAGGGATTCTGGGAAGAAAGGTGGAGGTTTTCCTAGGATCTTCCACCAACGTGCACATCTGCTCTTAGCCATAGAGCTGATTCTCAATTAGCTTTCTCTCTGTAAACTCTACCATCCACAAATCGCCACCTCTTGTGGGCCAAACTAAAAAGGAAGAATAAGGATGCAAGTTGCACATCGGTAAGTATGTCTCAAAGATGATATAAGCCAGTGTGACATACAAGCTGACGAGGCCAGAAGCAATAGTAAGTTACAAAGATTTTTTGGCGTGTCTATACTAATTTACTAAATTAAACTAAACCTATTTAAACAAGGCTTAAACCATTTTAAGTGTGTTGATTTGGCACCAAAGTAACTTGATCCACTTTACATTGATTTAATTACAACACTGTGATTTATAGACCATGCTGTTGCCTCTTATAGCCCTGGACTTTCTTAGCTTCACCTTTGAATTAGGTTTGTAAGGGAAGAAGTCTCCAAAATACTAGTTTTGAATGTAAATTTGGAATGCATTTAATTATGGATGCCATGGGAGTGGGCAGCCAGTATCGCCCCCAGACATCCCACAGTATGGAGTCTCGATCTTTAATGCCACATTGAGAATCTTTCCAACCACTCTTCACAGTGCTAATAGCATCACCTCAAAAATACCCAATCTGGACCCAAAAGGGAAGAAGAAATGAAATTTGCACATGGCTCAGGAGATTCAATAATTCATGCTGTTTCATTAGACAACATCTCCATTAGGAGTCTGACATTTATATTCATGGTTGAGCAGAGGGATAACTTATGAGTTATCTCTTCTGTCTCTGTGAGTGAAGATTAATGTCATAAATGCTCAGTAATCATGTATCATATATATACACACTTATACACACTCAACATGCATTATTTTTGTCTTCTATGATCTTTGGGAGAGAAAGCACTTGAGACAACAGTTTAGGGGAAAAACAGTTTCTGAAGGTTGTCAGACTGTGCACAAACCAAGGGAAAAATTGTGTCATCATTTAAACAATCTAAACAGTAGACATATATCAAGCCAGGAGAATTGTCATACACTTGCACTATTTAATATGCTGCGTATAATTCTAGGGGCTCTGTCCTAAATGGTGAGCCTATTCTGTATGCAAAATGGGAAGAAGAGGAAGGAAAGATAATTCACTGCACCTTCCTGCTCTCAGAGGGCTTGAGCCCAGTAGCATCCAAAACCCATTCTTGCATAACTTAGAAAAGTCTGACTGAATTTCCAAAAGAAAGTGATTGCAGGTACTGCCTGCCGTGCACTGTGTTTCACCCTCTCACTGTCTCCTACACCAAAAGCCTATGTGGAAAAGAACAGGGAATGCCAATTTTGTGCCATCTGGGGGTTTCCCTAAGACAGCTTGCTGGCTCTTTTAGATGAGAGCAGCTGAGCTCGCAACAGAGCCTGCACAGTCCAGGACTGGCTTCTAGTGAAAATCTATTATGAGCATTGTAGAAGGAAAGTGCATAATAAACACAATTTATCACACAGCTCTGAAATTAATTACTGAGCTCTCACCTACAAGCCTACAGATTTATAGATATTGGGATCTGTGGCCAAAAGGTGCTATGTAAGTGCAAATAGTTATGGTTGTTGGAAAGATCCTCTTGGATTATCCAGTCCATCCACATGCATTCCCGCAAATGAATAAGCAGGTTCAATGATTTGATACCAAAAAATCACTGCCTCATATTGTCTAGAATGACGGATGTCTCTTGAATTATCTTCTTGACTGTGCTTTTCATCTTAATTAAATAGGCTGGCTGGACCATGCCAAGAGACAGAACAGGCCAGATTTTTATTATTCTGGCTAGTAACATCCATTCCAACACAAATTAGTCCAGTGCAACCCTCTCATATAACCAAAAAGACAGCCTGCTGTGGGATCTGACTATACATCCACTATAGATCCAAGCGCTCTGAACCTCTTTTTTATCTGTTCCCTTTATCATCACATCCAGCTTGCACAAGACAGCTAATTTTGGGTAGTTTAGACAGATTTTAGTTTAGTTTGCTAAACTACACAAGCAGTCCTTTAAAATATTTAAGATTACAAAGACTAGAAAACATACATTTAAAAAATTCAGATTAAAGCTCTATTCTTGCTCTAATTTGTGTGTTACTTGGGCAAAGCAATAGAACAATCCAGGGGTTATGCCAGTGGCTGAGAAAGAGCAAGAGCTCAAATGCAGGCTGTTCGTCTTCAGCTAGTAAAGGTCCAACCCTAAAATGCATTGTGGATTTGTCTGACCCAGTGCACTGTGATGCAGAAAAGCCCCAGCTTTACCCATGGCCATTTTTCTGCAGCATTTTGCCCGAGTTAACTATTTCCACTGCAGATCATTCATATGTCCCCACGCCCTTAGGGAAGCTGCCATCCCCTGTCCTGATGACATACCCTGCCACTGTATTTTAAAGAGTTTTAAGGGACACAAAGTGAAAAGCCATGCCCACAAGCTGCTGTATGCTTTTCTGCATGTATAATTAATTTTTCTAAGGAACACGCATTTACTCTGCAACCAATCAGAGGAATACCTCATTTTACCGTCCTGTTTTAAAAACAATGCCCTGTTCATTGCTTGCTCTGGAGAAATTTCTGAGCTCATTTGCCCACATGGGCTTGTGTGAATGGGAGATGCCACAGTGCAAATCCCTCCTGCAGCAGGGTCCAGAGGCTGTGAACAATTTTTCTGCGTGAAATTAATTGAGCTCCAAGGGTCAGCAGGTTACGAGTAGGCTCATTATGACAAATGATTTCTGTCTGAGTAGGAAGACCTTTGGGGTCAGTTCAGGATTCTGACTAAATTTTGTAATTACGCCTGCCTCAGGCCTTAAACAAACTAAGTGTCCCTTAACAGTCTGGAGATTAAGGAACATGCAGAAACAGCCTGGTTTAGTCTGGCAGGACAGATTTTTAGCTGAATCTTGTAAAAAAAAAAACTGACAAGCTCAACAGAGCTGGAGACAGGCTTAGAGCCTGACAGGAGAAGATCTGGAGTCTCGAAGAGCTCTTTATCCCTGCAACGATTACAAGAAGTCCAGCTGGGAACAGCTCATCATAATTCCTACCCTGCCTGCAACAGAGATGCTTCGCTTTGCCAAACCCAGAAAGGATAATATGCTGCAAAATATGCAACTTGATTGTACGTGGAGCTGTATTAGTAACTTCAGGGCTTAGTTTGTGACTCATAGATCCAGCTGGATGGAGGAGTCATGTGCCAGAAAACCAGGCCATGTTCTGATATAGAATAAAGTGACTTATTTCAGTTCTCATGTGGATTTCTTCCTTCCCAGACAGCACTGGAGGGTGAGGCGTGGGCATGGCCCCGTGTCCTGGTCTCTGCTGGGGAGCCCGACTGCTGCTTCAGCAGGTGTCAAGGAAAGGGACAGGACTGTCCCTGGGCTGGGACTCATCTCCCCAAACCTCGCTGTCTACAGGTTGTTTGGAGTTAGTCAAAGTTATTCACCTGGACAAACTCAAAAGAAAAGGGGTGGACATGATTCATCCTATCCTGAAATAGATGGGGCACATCCACTTTGGACAATGCTTCTCTAGGCTTCCTAAAGCTTGGAGAAAGATCTTTAAATGAGGTGAGATGGGGGCACCCAGGCTGGTCCACCCTGAACCCCAGAGAGACAGAGCCCAAGCTGTCCAGCCTTGGGCAACTCTGGTGGGACTTCTGGGCTCTAGCGCCCCAGCAACATCTCATACAAAAAAGCTGCTTTTCAGTTATTTTATGTTATACTCCTCTGCAAAAGCTCTCCGTAGGCTATTCCTCAAGCCCAGAAGGGGCTGCAAAATGTTTCCTTGTGCCGCTGGCCAGATGGACACAAGTCGATGGAGAAACGAGTAATATGAGGAAAAAATACTTTCCTGGAAGTCTCCATCACACTACAATACCTGGTGGCTCATGGCCACACAAATGATCGATTCATTAGTTTAATTAAATTGTATATGTATGCACGTAACACATATTGCTACGTTTTTAAATATCTGTGCAAGATATTCCATTAAGTGTACAGCAAATATTTAATCCTGTTAAAAAACATTGATTTTGAAACCATTATTGACTCTGAAAGCTAAGCTCAATTATTAGGATTTAAATCTGAACTTCTGAGACATTTTCCCCTCATATTCTTTTCCTCACTGTAGATTTAAGTTAGATATTTGTATAATTCAAAGTTTGGGATGAAAAATAAATGGATATTCAGGTATTTTCTTCATTTTTTTTTTTTAAATCAGGCAAGTCATTTCTCTCAAATCAGGTTTCCTATTATGATTTGCAGCATTTCATTCATTAGTCTTATAGTACTTCTAATCCTGCAAAACCATAGGAGCATAGGACTGCTTGAATCTATCTTAATTATTCATGTAAATTAAAGAGACAGAATCGAAATTACATTGGCAGAGAAAATGGCCTGTCTTTCTCATAACACTCTGCTTATAAAAGTGGGGTTTGTTTCAATATTTTTCACTGGTCTTTTATTATGCTTTATTGCCCTCTTATCACCATGGACACTTAAACTAATACACAAACAGATTCATGGTTGTTTTCAAATACATCTGTGATTGTGCATGTGAGTCTGTGTGAAATTTCTTTGCAATGATTGCATAATTACACTCTGATCTGAAATGGCAACACAATATAGAAGGGGTTTTAAAATCACATTTAATGCAATTTTTATAAACTCAGGTAATGTTAATGATAAAAGAAGATAAAAATGTAAGATTTATTTTTAGCAATGGAGATGTGAGTATATTTCTCAACATTTTATTCTTAAATAGTCTAGTATTTCACTTTTATGAAGCTTATAGGCTTTTTCTCTATTTTGAGATAATTTTGGATACTTCTTATATCTGAGAATTAACTTTTCAATGTCATTTTTGAAGCAGTCAGATAAAAAGTCAACTCTTGTACACACTGCAAAATGACAGCCCTTAAGTAATACTGTCCAGTGTACCCTAAAGAAATGCTCTGCAAATATGCCTAAGACTTATTACTGTGAATAAAGATGATCTCAGTTGGTTTTGGGTTTCTCAGAGAATGCAGTTAGTAATGTGTGATGATGCTATTTATAGTGTCTTTCCTGTGCAGAGCCATACAATGATATCCAAACAGGCTGTCCTCATCTTTGTTTTGGATTTCAAAAGCAATTCAGAAACTGAGGCTATTTGTGCAAGTCCAAGAGGAGATGCTCAGGACAGGATCCAGCCTGCTTTCCTCCAAGATAGACAAGGAGGAGATGGAAAACATGAGGCACCAGGCAGGAGGTGAGCGTGTCCTCCAGTCCGCTGCTGCATCTCCTTCTCTGAGCAGTCTCCCTGTGGTCTTTGGCAACTACCGGTGCCCAGATTTTGAGAACTGGGCACATACAACTGCATATTTCATTTGCCCATGTAATTATGGTAATTGTGACCACAGCTGTGGTAATCGTACATGCAAACAATCAATTAGACATCCAGGCTGGAAGATGGCCCTTCCTCTGCTGTGCTCCAAACTGCATTCCCAGCTATACCTTGCTGGCTGAGCACCTCCAGTAAGATCTCCTTGGACAATGTGCAGAGCTTAATACATTCCTCCAGTGGAGAATGAGGCCATACAATCTAATCAGTCATTTCCCTTCAGTCCCCCAAGACAGTGTCTTCTGGAGACAGCAGTGCAGATAGCGATTCATTTTGAGTCATGAAAATGGAATGGAATAAATTTCTACTGAGTTCTATAAGATAATTTAAAAACCTCATATGATGACACACTTAAATTCCATATATAGGCTATTAGATTAATAATAGCATCCTATTGATCCAGAGCTTTCCCCAATCCCAGAGTCAATACATAGAAGAGCTCTCATTGACTTCCTCTAGCGTTGGATCATTTCTTTTTGTCTTAACTGTGGAGTTTTCCAGAGGGCGGAAAGGAACAGTAGGAAATAATTGTATCTTGAGGGACAGAGAAGCTGAAAGCTTGATCTCATGTGATTTGTTCCAGTGAGAGATTTTAAACAGAGCTGGGCAGAAGTTTGCTTTATTTTTGTCAGTGCTGATTTTTATTAGAAAATGCTATTTCAATTAAAAAGGACTTTTTGGAGGAGAGAATGAAAGTCCACTCTGAAAAACAGGAAAATAATGTGATGTTTTTCAGAGCAAAATGGCTTTGCTTTTTCATGTCATTCAAACCTCTGCTTCAAAATGGTCTCTATGTGAAATAGTAAAAGTTAGAAAGGCCAAAATAATCTCACTCAAATCAACTCAAGTATAACAAAACAGAATGTTTCAACTAAGCCTGAAGTTCTCTTTGTGAAATTTAGTTTTGCAAAATTACAGAAGAAATAGCATAAGTCTTTCAGAACCCACTAAGGTGAATATGGAAAAACACATTTTTAACATGTTAATTGCTGATCGTGCCATTTGCTGTTCATTCTGCACTTTACTTTGAGATGCATTTTACTGACATCCAGTATGCCATGTTTTAAAACTGTCTTTGGAATATGGACCATCATTTCCTGTGTTTTAAGCAGCTACACTGAAAAGTCCCTTCTTGTGCCATAGTATTGAAAAGTACTCTAATGAAAAAAGTCAAATGGTCAGAAAAGAAAGAACGGCTAAAATGGTAGATGAAAAATACAAATAAGGATCTAGAAGAAGATAACTAAAACCTTGACATTAGTATAATAAGCACCTTAAGCAGCGATGCCAGCACACTCTCTTGCTCCAATTAAGAACCTCTCAGGAAAAGTGACTTGAAAAGAAGCAGAGATTAGTTATCCATCTCTGTGGGATGGGGGACACCTTTCTGCTCTGTGTACAAGGGACAAGGAGCTCAGGGGCAGGGACAGAAAGGAAGAAGCCACCATGAGAACCCCAAACGCCCCAGAAAAATGCACAAATTGCAGAAATATGCAACCACAGCTCCTAGGAGCCCTCAGCACTGGTGTCTCCTTTAGCCATCACCCCTGCCCAGTCCCACTGATGGCTCTTGATGACTGTTTTAAGGAGTCAGACAAAGGTGGGGTCATTAAAAAAATCTCCTATATTAGCTTTCACCAACTTACTACCAGAGAAAAACAAAAGCAGAACTTGATCCTTTGTTGTTGTTTTGGTTTGGTTTTTTTGTCTCCTTTTGAAAAAAGGGATTCCTCATCTTTACCGCTCCTTTATATTCTAACTGCCCCAGCTGGAAACCTTCTAGGCCTTTTTAAAACAGGATTAAAAACACAGTTTTCTGCATTAGCACAGCTCAAAAGGATAACCTCAGCTCTTTTCTCTGCCAGCCAGCTTTTTAATCCTGAATCACATGTCACTTCAAATTATGAATATGATTTTCATGTCCCCCTCGGGCCTAAATTTCACCCAAGTAAATCCTCTCATTCAGCAGCCGGAGAAACGTGTCAAAAGCAGTGATCTTCAAGCACCGAGAGTGCTCTGGGAGAGATCAAACTGTCCCAGCCTGAACTCTCTGAGTGCCAGGCATCTTTTCCCCTCCTGCTTATTGTTGTTGACACCCTGCATCCCCCCTTCCTTCCCCTCCCAGTCTGACAGCCTGGGATGGCAAGAGAAAGAAAAAAAACCCACAAAGTCCCTTCTTAATTCTAAATATTTCTGGGTTTGATCCTTTCTGCATTTGTAGGGGCAGAGGGAGAACAAAGACACACGCTTGAGCTGGTTCTGGGTAATGAGAAATTAAGCCACCTGATAAAGCACTGCGTTCTTTCATCTCCCAGTACAGCTCTCCACTGATATGATCAGCAGTCAGACGGATGAACTGGCTGAACAAGCCAGATTTCCGAGCCAGCCAGGTCACTGTGCTGGTGTCACGCTCCATTTGAAGAAGGGAGCTCTTCCTCACCTGGGTTTCTCTGCACTGTGCAGGTCCCCCTCTGCCAAGTCTCTTGCAAACATGATCTAACTTAGAACATCCTTGAACGTGTGTTTCCAGGCCTAGTCCAAAATAAACAGATCGGGATTTTGTCTTGGGCAAATGACTTTAAAACCTGAGGATTAAGCCTAGAACCAGAAGTCTAGAAATTTATACTTTGTGTTCTGGAGGTAGCTAACATTAAGGAGGTCATCTCCTCAAGGAGAGGAGACCTTCCCAGACCAAAACAGCAAGTCTTATCTCTTCTGCCACTTTAGGGAGACTAGAGAGCTCAAAGGGTTGTGTTAAGCTGCCCTCAGTATAGTTTCTTCCTCTCCAGAAATAACTATATTATTGAGTTTGATATGCTTATGTATTTGTTCCTTTCCCAAGATGACTGTGGCCATTGCCTTTGCTTACTGTGATGGTAGAGGCTGCAGCAAAACTCAAGGCAGGCATCAAGGCTTTGCTCACCTTTTCCTAATGAGAGCTGTGGAGCATATTGATACTGTACTAGTGAGGGCCATCTCCATCATAGCAAGATGCAACAATATGGCCATTTCCCATTTGAAAAACATTCAGACTAATGTTTTCCTCCTGCCAAAGAGCAAACACAAATGTGGAAAGGGCCTAAGAGGGCATGTTTATCGCTCATTTACCTTCCCACGGTGAAGAAGCCACAGGAGTTATTGCAGAAACCTCACCTTTCAAAACATTCCCATGGCCATGAACATGCTACTGAACAAATGTATATCCCGGGAGGATTTCTCGTTCACTAGAAGATCAACTCTGATCCAGTCATTGCCTGTTGCTTTTTGAAGTTTCAGCAGCAAAACAGAAACATAGTGGTTTGCCAAGAGAGGTGGGCAGGAAACAGGTTTTCCAGTCCACAAGCAATTCTGACTTTAGAGTTTTCCCATCCTAACACTGAGTGAAAGGGAGGAATCTGAAACTTAAAAGGATTCAGATCATATAAACCAAGTAATTTTTCTGAACTTCCCTTCTTCAATATTTTTGTTGTATTAAGTTAAAATATTTTCTTTTTATTTCATTTTTTTTTCCTTTTTATTATAAATCACAGTAAATTTGAAAGGAAAAATCTTCTTCTTCTTTCATTCACTTCCTCTCCCAAAGTAAGTCATTCAAATCACCACCTGTGACTTCCATCAACTGACATTTTTCGATTTAAAATAATTGCCAGAAAATCCCAATCATTTTTCAAGGCCATGTTAATGACTGTCTTACTCAAGCCTAGAGGTGGCAATAGTTCAGTGACTGCTGAGCTGCATGTACGGAGTTTGTAATCCCTTAAGTAGTGCTTTGAGGCTTTCAGTTGCTAATGTATGTCCACCACCATAGCAAGGAATAAAATGAATATTGCTTCCTTTATCCCTTTCTGGTTAGTATTACAAAAGCTTGTAGAACTGGATTTCCAGAGTGGTGATCTTTTTTCCTTACACCATTGGATGATAAATTTGTTTGTCTTTGCTCTTGGCATCAAACTTTGCGAACATTTCTAGAAGAAACAATGAAAAGTCACTCATGGTCTGCTAAATCAATACTCCCAGCATGTCTTTCTCCATTGCCAATGCACCTTGTATAACCATTCACTGATCTGTCTGAGTGCCCGCTCCTGTCCATTTTGCACTGGTGGAAATGACTAAAGCAGCTGCAGAGTGATGGAGAATCAGAGCTCTGTCTCCTCCCTTAGATGTCAATCTGAGCATCAGCTCTAAGAACTATACGGCTGAGGATGAGCCTTCATCCCAAGCCAGTGATAAGCAGAAAGGATCAAAGTAAACAAGATAAAACGACAGGTGTAGCCTCTCCACACAACAGGGATAAGTCACAATATTTCTGTGCAGTTGCTTCCTTAAACACAGAGCACAGACACAGACTGGAGAAGATGTGATTGCAGATGGTGAGAGGATGTAAACTCAAATTTGGCAGTCGTTTTATAAACGAAACCCTGGCTGTGTGATCTCCCTTCAGGTCTACTTACTGCTGTGGAATAGTTGAGTTTCCCAAAGCCCAATTTATGATTATTTCCTGATAAAGTCTTAAAACCACAAAAATTATTACAGCTATTTGTATCTCATCCTGGCATCATTATTCTCCATTGCAGTAAGTGCAACTATCTTTTCTTAAAATGCTGGATCAAATCCATATTCTATTTATTACATCTGAGGATTGCTCTTCTCTACTTTATAGCCTGTTGTTTACGAACTGCATGGTGGGATAAAAAGTGCACAGCCTGAAAAAGTGCAGAAGTGTCATCATCATCCTTTTTTTGTTGTTTTTTCTTCCTCACCAAAAATAGTGGCTCCCAAAGGCTTTTTACACATTTACAACAAAGCAGAGTACAAGAGCAAAAATTAAAATCTCTGGTGGATGGGTGTTTGGCTTCTCTCCTAGGCCAAAGAGCCCATGGTTCAAAAAGGCATATGATGGAGATATGAGAGGGTTAGAACACCTTCTGTTCTACCCCCATGTGCTTCTACTGCTTTGCATTCATTCTGTAACTTAAGTTGCACCCTCTGATGGGCCGCAGCCGAACATCTCAGCGTCTGTTGTGCACCGCCATTGACATTTGATCCTGTGACTCGCACAGTGACACTGGTGCACACCCTTTCAACACACAGTGTCTACCTGAGGTTTCTGGGTCACATCCTCCTCCAAAGAATGCAAGAGAAAAGAGTGAGGTGGACACAAACCATTCCTCCTGATGCAGGTTGAGAGGCGAGCAGAGTCCCTTTGCTATAATGCACCACATGGGCCAGTCACAGCCTGTCCCACCATTCTGACCACAGCCATGTCCACCCATGTTTTCCCCTCTCATGGGCACCAGGTTGTCAGGGATGAAACCTTCAATCAAAAGCAAAGGAAATCATAAAGGGAGTTCAGTCACTCTCACAGTCTTTTGGCACTAAAACCAGCTTACTGATCAGTACTAACATCTTTCTGGCTAGATGGGGGATTTATGTTTAACCATATATATCTTGCCAAATTACCTCTATCAGGAGTGTTGTCGGCTCCTGGAAGAGAATGGAAGGATGTCCCACCGGGACAATTCGAGAGGCACATGCTCTGAGTCACACTGTGTTGGTTTGGCTGAAAAGGGGTTAATTTTCATTTCCCATCGCTAGGATCCCAGCTCAGCTGCCTCGGTGGCATTGCAGGGAAGCCTCCTCACCTTGGCTTTTAGGATACAGTTAAAATACTTACGTATTGTTGCTTTTACCTGGCCTGGGTTGCCTAGAGTTTTGTTTCTGTCATATAAAAGCCACAGCAGTGAGTGAACTAGTAAATATTTGGGTTTGGGACCTGTTGTTGAATACACTGACTGAGTTTTTAGAATACATCTAAAAAGAGTTTAGTCCCTAGTTCCCTTCACAAGCCATGCAAAGTAGAAGGTATTCTCAAATATGTCTTTAAAACCCACACATCAAAAGCTGTTAAATCTGCAAGATTACTCAATTTTCTGGGGCAGATCCCCCAGGCCAACATGCTCCTCTTCTTCATTTTGGAATATCAAGCTCAGCAATGTTATTAAAAGGAGGACCCTCTGGTAAGCCATTTATCTGCATTTCTCCCATGTTTGGCCAGGGAAAGATGGGCTTCTGACTGGAGGGGAAACCTCTGTAGAGGCATGTTTGGATGTTCCCAGCCCTCCTGAAACAGACACAATGAACAAGGAGAGCGATGTGGCTATGACAGCTATTTTGTGACAGTGCTTGACAGGTTGTGCTGTTTCTGACTATAGTAATCACCAGCATAAACTTCCACAACAACCATTAACATGGTTTCTGCCCTCAGTCTGGTGAGATCATGAGAATTAGTCCACATTCTGGCTCTCAAGCCCATCTGGTGTCTTTTGCTGAGATGGAACAACAAAATAGTTGTGTTTGGCTATTTCAGAGAAAAAGACCAACAACAACAGAAAGCAGAGTGGTTTTGTTACATTATTTGTGTAATGGCTTAACACTCAATGTGGCATAAGCAGCACTATCACAATGTTAGCCTTACATCAGGCAGATGGCATGGGAATTATGATATCTGAAAACCCACAGTATCTTCTATTTCTAGATGCCAGTTAATAATACAGGTGGTGCTGTATGAAGGGAAGAGACTTCGCTACAGCTTTGGGGCTCAACTAGTCCACAGGGTCCAATTCCCAGTTCGATTGCAGTCCTTTCCTCCCTCTCGCCACATAGACATCTGGTGTTATTAAAAGCTAGTAAAATAACTGGTTTTAGAGCTAGCTCCCCAATGTTGCATGTGTAACCATATGTGGTAATATAGCATTACAGTAAAAATAAAAAAAAAAGAAAACCCTGCTTATTGAAGATCTGCAACTTCTTTTTTTTTCGGCACCCCTTCTCTGTTCATGTGGCTATTAGTTCTCGTAACTGTTCTCATCTTTTGAAGCTATATAATTAGATGCAATGGGTGGACTTATTAAAAGGCCTTGACCACTCTGTTCTTTAGATAGCCATGACCTTATGTCTGAGAGCAGAAACCATCTCACATCTAGCATCTTAAAAATCCTTTTTCCCTCCCTATAGTATATATGCTGTCCTTACTTCTATTGTGTCACCATCAACAGTTACTATCACAATATGGATGATGTTAAATAATTATGGAAAGAGAAACAGGGAAAAAACCTGCTAGAAGAGAACAGATACACATCGCTTCACTACAGCAACACACCTTCTCCTCTAGAGTCAGTGGTCTGAGTCTCGACTTACCCAGGGGAAACTGAGGCTGGAATTTGGTTCATTCCCCTCAACAGCAACAACAGTCACAAAATAATATTACCTTCAGTGACCCTGACCTGAAGAGCATATCAGATTCATCTGTAATGTCCTACACTGGTAATCCAGATGGCAAATTTCTAAGGTATAGGGTGCTTGCCTTCAGGAATGGCATTTCTGAGCTTAATTGGCTGTGTGGGCAAGGTGTGCTTCCTCCTCTTCCTTCTGGGCAGGCAGAAGAGGTGAGTTACAACATACAGAGTAGAGGGAAAGGGGACTAGAAAGAAAAGAAAAAAGACTTATTTCATTAAGAAGCCTCCTTCGCTGCGGACAGGATGCACACAACAGGAAGGATGTGGACACTGAATAACTCATCTCAGGATTTCTCTGTCATTAAGGAAATGGAGGTATTGAAGCGTGGGTTTCCTTTGCATGCTATTCTAGTGAAAAGCGACTCAGCAATAAGGCAAAATGTTACCACTGCTTTGCTGCTGCTGAAGGAGAAAACTTTCCCTCTCTTCCCCTCTCTGCCCCACACCTGCTCCTCAGGCTCACAATCCACCAGCACTCAGCAGGAAAATTAATACCTACTTACTTCACGGTGTGCTCCTTCAGCACAGACACAGAAACACGCTGTGTACCCACTGCACAATCGCTCAGGCAATAGTTTAATATAACTATGAAATGCCGAATGGGACAATAGAGCAAATCTAGGTACTAAACTTCCCAGCAGCTTCAGGGTTTCTCAGAAACTTGGCTGGAGCTGGATTTTGCCAACCTAACGGTAAATGTCCCCAAGCCAGGCTGGAGCCAGGATGTCCTTGTCTGTCCTTGTCATAGGAGGGGCTGGCATGGGAACAGGGAGCACTGAGAAGCTGTATTTGCTGCTCCTGTTGTCTCTGTGATAGCAAAGGGGAAAACAGCAGATGTATCAGCACTGGAAGCAGCCAGCTCTGACCAGCTCTTGACATCAAATCCCTACATTTTCTCTTAATTGAAATGATGCTCTGAATTTTCAGGTGAATTTTCAAAAGAATAGCTCTCTTCCTTGACATCATGAGGATAAACAGCCTTAGTGCCATTTTAAAATTTAAAAAAAAAAAAAAGTTTTATAAAAAATGGATTGTAAAAGTCTGCGGATGGGAATAATATGTCTTTATGCATTTATACATCTCCTTGCACAGTGCTATTCCAAACCAAGACTCTTAGATATTACTCAAATACAAATTACATCAGCCAGGGATATGCGGACAGTTTGGATAGTTTAATTTATTTTTTCATTTGCAAATTATTTTAAGAGGCAGAATGCAGGAGAACATCACCCACAAAAAGGAAGATGGAGTCTCTTTCAGGTGGAATATACATAGGCTAAAAAACACTCAACAAATTCTTTAGTGACCTAAGTTTCATTACACATCACCAGGAAAGACCTAACTTTAGGTTTGACCTCTGCAGTGTTGTATAAATAGAGAAGGAAACCTGAGGAGCATTAAGATGTAGCCTTCCTCAGGAAAGCAGTCCCTTCATTAATGACTCCCATTATAGCTATTCATTGTATCCTCTTTTCCTTAACAAAGTCTCACATTGTCGACCAGCCCTCTTAAACATTCATTGTGTGCCCATTATCAAAATATCATTTTCAGCTTCACTGAACACATGTAGGAAATGTAGTAGTGTAAAAAGGAAGAGGAGAAGGGAAGATAGCACAAGAAAGAGAAAGGTAATAAGCTTAAACTGTATTTGTGTAATTACTCTCTCCAGAACAATCTTCTGAGAAAAGGATATGTTTAATTTTTGTTATGTCACAAATCTTATACTCTCAAGTTGTCACTGATTAGGCTAGTAGCTAATTAACTAGTAGCTAGTAGCTTTGAAACATGGACAGTCTTTGGGATTGGTTGTACCTCATCATTTGACCTGATTGGGATGACATTTAGCTGCATTTCCCCGGGCACAGATCATGGCCCATCCCTTTGTTGCCCTCTCCCCTGCCAGTATTTGCCCATAACTGTGACCTCGTCCTTTGGTTTACTCATCCCAGCAGGGCAGTGCGGTGGGTCTGAGCTGGGCAACGTTGCTACAGCCTACATACCTCCTTTGAGCTGCAGTTTAGTTGAATCCTTCATAGCTTCACAAAATATGTCTATACTTATTTCTATAACTCTAGGTATCTATGTATCCATGCAGATATAGAGATAGAGATGATAGAGATTATAGGGATGATAGAGATAGATAGAGATGATATAGACTCCCTTCCTATATCCCCAGAAGCAGAATCAAAGCTGAAACTTTTCTTTGCTTTTTGAAGTTACCTTTTAATTAGGATATTTTGGGGGCTGCCTTCCAGTCTTGGAGGGCAACCGGTTCTGGTTTTTTCTTTTTCTTTCAAAAATGCTTGAAAGTATAATGGTGCACTTTTTTGCCCTGTAAATTCATCCAAAATCTGAAGATATGGAGTCATGAAGTGTATCTATGAGTGGGGAGTGATAGCTGTCACCTGGGTGCTCTCTCTCAACACAACTACGGCACTGACAGACACCAATCAGTGCATTTGAGAGAGCTTCTGGACACTGGTAGTACAAACTACTTTCCCTGTTGTAGTGGTCACTTTGATTGCAAAGGCTGGGCAAGAAGACATAGACCTTGCGTTTCCACCAGCTTGGCTTTTGCACACATTTCTCCTCTGGCCCAACTCAGCGCACAGTCTGCCTGCTCACGCGTGGTACGTGCCGCACCTCCCGGGCATGCCAGAACGATTGTGCTGACTTCTCTGGCGACTTGCCCTTTCCATAGGAGAGGGCCTCATGGAAAGGATGGTGGCCAGGAGCTGGCTGCTGCAGCGTGTGCTCCCTAAAGCTCATGAGCCTTTGAGGAACCGCAAGTGGCACATGACTAAACTTGGCTTTGTCCCTTCAGCCAGTCCTACCAGCAGGGTGCCTGCCTGCCCCATCTTGCTCGGGAATGGTAGGAGTGGGTGCTGCTGAACAAGCTGTATTCGCAGCTCCCAGCAACCTTCCCACAGCAAAGCTGGGCAGTAAAGCAAGGATGTGTGAAGAGCAGCTATGGAAAAAGGCCAGCCTTGCAGGAGAAAGGAGACCTGCCCAAGACTCCTGAGCTTTCTGCACTGTCCAACCATGCATGTAGGTGTGCTTCACTTGCCTGCTGGTGTTCAGTTTGCCAATTCCTCCTGTTTTCACTGACTCCTGTTGGTCTCTGGTTGAACCCTCTTGTGGCTTTGCTTCCCTTTGAGTCATGGCCTTGTTAACAAAGGCCTGTATGTGACCAAGGGAGCCGTGATGGGAAGCACAGCGGATGTGCTGCACACAGCACCACATCCAGTGAAAATCCAGTGGGAATACCCACTCTGAGGTTTGCATTTTTTTCCCCGTGGTGTTTACTTAATTCACTGCTCTACTCCGTGACCTTCCCCTTGTGGCCAGGCTCTGTGTTTGCTGGGGTTTAGTTTGACCGTTCCTGGCTTAGAGTGGCTTCTTCTGCTCTCTATAGGGCCAGCCAAACTGGAGAATGGTTGTGGTTGGAGAAATGAGTGTATAGTGTTCTTCACTATGTAGAAACTGGGTTGCCAGTCACCCAAAACAGCTTATTTACGCTATTTGGAATGCAAATCAGTCTTTGAGCAGGCATAAGTTGGTATTGGTAGGTGATGAGGACCCTTAACCTGTGCACACACTGCTTTGGCTGTGCTGAATCTGCACTTCAGGACTTAAGATTTTCACTTCAGAGAACCTAACATGGGGTGCAGATTTTTTTTTCCCCCAGAGGTTCACCCAAATTGGTGCCAAATAGCTTTTATCCAGATCTCAGTTCCAATTATCCTGAGTTCTTCCAAAAACATCCATTTATGGCACTTCCCAAAGCTGCTGCCAGAATGCTCAACCGCTCCCAAAACCAAGCCAAAATAACAAGGAACGCAGCATATGTTTTCTTAAGAGCCAGGTGAAGTTTGTCTATGAGAGAAGCAATCAGGGAACAAGCCCAGGGAGCCTCCACGCCGAGAGGCTTGTTTTGTTTTTGCTTTCCAATTTCACAGCTTTAAGTCCTTTCAAGTTCTCCCCATTCCTGCTTTCAAAGGCTGATATTCTCTCTAGCGCAGCCACAAATATCACAGCACTCTTGTCAATGTCCAAGCAGTTCAGAGTTGCAATTTATTTAAAGCTAGCCTGAAGTGAACCAGTTAGTAAGAGCTGGTTTCCTATCACACCTCATTCCACCTTCTGCCTTTGAAGCCCACTTAACACAGCCCTACTGTTCCCTGGGGACTTCAGGGGATTAAGGCAGAGCCCTCATCAATGCTCTGACTGTTCTAGCACACTTGCCTTTTCTGTTTATCAACTAAAATGAAAGAGAATGGACCAAAACTAAAAGACAAACGAGGAACGAGAGAGGGAAGAAAAAGCAAGAGATGGAAGCAGCATGGGGGGAGTGGTGAAGCAAGAGTTTTAATACAATAACAAAACCCTGTAGTTCAAGGCTTTTGTTAGTGTTAGTAAGCTTCACGTACAAGCTCTTGTACCTTTGATAATGTAGCAGAGAAATATTTTCCCTAAAGCTCCCTCTCTCTATGGCAGATAAGTTGCATTTTTTCCACTAATTCTCCTTTCTTAGGGAGACCCAGGTCTAAAAGCCTGATGGGGCATTCAGTTGCCTGTGTCTGAGGAGCCCAAAGGATTGTAACTCTTCTTTAGAGCAGGTGATAACAGTATTTGACCTTCTTAACTTTACTAAAATCCTATTGCTGCTGGCATCATGCCTAAGGCATCATCTACCTGCAAAATGTGCAGCATTATCTTACTGATAACAAAGCTTGGATAACACGGTGAAGAGTTACAATAATGCAGGATGAATGGGATCTACCTGAACTCATTATTGTACTATGATCTTGGGAAGGTTTGCTGCTGGCTGTTGAGTAACAGCTACTTATCACTGCTCTGTCCTGCAGGGAGCCTAAATGCTGTGATAACCACAGTATGGAAAAGACACGCAAATGTTACGTGCTTTCACGAAGTAGAGAAGGTGTCTTCTAAACAACTTTCTCCTCAAAAAAGGATACTCTGGGCCAAGATCTGTAGAGCACAAAGTTTAATGAAAATCCCAGCAGCAGTGCAGAGAAACCCAAAGCAAGAGTAAAATATGCAAAAGCGGTGGATGGTGGGACCCCACTATACCTGGCTTGAGAATTAGGATCCTCCCTTTATCCTTCAGACCATGAACACCTGGAATGTACATGAACCAAGCAGGCAAAGGAGGTCTAATCAAAACTGTTTGAGGCAGCTTAAAAGTTTGGGGAGCCCACGTGGCTTTTCTATGGAAAAATACTGTGGAGGATTAGATATCTGCCACTGCAGCCCATAAATACGTTCCCTCTCTCACTCTCCTATATAGTACACATTTAGACTAGTCTCTACAGGACTTTCCTGTCTTTATCACTCTTCAGTCATATGTAGACAAAGAAAAAAAAAGAGAACCCCATAGTAAGCTCTATCCATCAGCCCCTGTGGATAGGTGAGGTTCCAACCTGCTGTGTGTCCTGAGCAGTGGATGGGACAGCATTGGGGATAGGTAACACAGTGCACAATCACCTTCAGGTTTCTTTGCATCTTGATAGGCACATCTGCTCCTGGGGCGAGTATGACAATCCTTGCTTGCTATAGCAGCTAATTAGCAGTACACTCCAGAAAAGAGGTCACACTTCTCCAACCGGAGAGGATCTACTTCAGCTGGATAGGACCTACTACCTTCTGCCTTCCACCTTCCCATCAGTCTGTATTTCCTTTCACAGACACGGATATACTTCTGCCTTCCATTGCTACATCCCTGTCCTGAGTTTCACCAGCAGCTATTTGATACAGCCTCAAAATTCATGGGGTTAAAGAGCTGAGGCATCAGCTCAGAGTGACATCCTGTGCAGTCAGCAGGTGCCATGAAAGAATCGTGATTTTGAATATTTTCAGATGTTTGCATTATTTGTTTTGCATTGCCCCAGTTGTGGGAAACTTTGTGATCAGTTTTTCTCCCTGGCTAATGCCTGGTGGGAAAATTCATTTCCTGCTGAGCCGTCCCTCTGCCCTGAGAAAGACAGCAAAACCTCTGCCAACGTGTTTCCCGAGGAGCGGGTCATAGGCATTCAAAACCGCAGCCCACAATGTAACCTCATCAGGTGGAAGTGAGTGGGTAAGTTTATACTGGGCAGGTTTATACTGGGACTTGTTTCCTCTTTTAGTTTTCCTTGTTTCCTTCAGCAATCATTAGGGCTTAACTAAGCTTTTCTGGCTTCCCCTTGTGCTTCTGAAGTTCTTTTGTTCCCACAGTGGAAGTGGAGCTGTAAGGACCTGAAGCTTTCAAGTCAAATAGTTTTATATCCCTGAAATTCTTGGTGTGAGCTTAAAGTTCAACTCAACACTGGCCATTTTCTCCATGCAATTAGGGAAAAATGGCAGAGGGTAAAGATGTATCTTCTGGTGCTGAAATCTCTGTATATTGGCTGATTATTTTGCTTCAGATCAAAATAATCTCACAGTATTACAGTGTCAGCACTTACTTGTCACACGTCCCACACTGGCTCAGAGGAAGAACACCAGCAAGCACTTGTTATGAATACACTGAGCAATGGAGAAGCCCAAAGATGATCTAAGTGATTTAGTGTGATAGCTTTTAGATGAAGGACTATCCTGCACCTGGAAAACGAAACAAAACCAAACCACAACTAACCAATCAACAAAAAGAAGCTCCCCAGATGCAGAATCCTGACTATGGAGGAATAAAGCAGGGTCTGATCTGCTGGCAAATGATCCAACGCACAGCATCGCCTTCACCAACTCTGTAACTGCCTATTAGATACAACAGTTTTCCTCCCAAGCCCCACCGTCACCACATGCAGCTCCAGATGGGACCTTCTCACCACTGTCTGGAGCACTACTTTACTTGTTACTATATAAAAGTCACTCTTGCTGCAAATCCAACTCATTTTTCTTCTAAATTAGGCTGAACATGACTTACATAGCTCCCTGCAGTGAAGAAAGCACTGACAGTGACAGCCTCTGATGTTATGCTGTGCTCAGGGCTTCAGGAGTTGCTACCAACCATCAGTATCAGGCAAAAATAATCCTGCTCTAAGCTCTGCCACAGCGTAACGAGCCTTTCCTGGGTGCACGCAAGCAGCACAGATGTCTGGCATCAAAATCTGCTTCAGAGCATCCACTGAATGCATTTAAAATTAACTGCATTCAACTGGATCTCAGTTCATCCTCGCAGATCAAGATTTTAAAGAAAGGTCTCGAGTGACTATGCAAAGTTGTAATACTGGGGGATGAGGGGGTTATTATCTGCCAACAAGTTGGCTGGATTTAGAGCACCCTGATGCAGAGAGTTAGGGCATGGATAAAAGAGTGCTCACATCTTCAGTAACTGGAAACAGTACAGGTCTCCCAAGCTCACTCATTCACCCTGAGGGTCTCTTCCAACTGAAATGATTCTATGATTCTGACCTTCCTGTCAAACTAAGCATGGGGGCAACCATGGGGACAACTGCTTGCAGAAGGAAGGAATCCCTTTCCTCTGGTCCCATTTTAATTTCTGGGACTGTAAAATACTAGCTGTACTATAGGCTTCCCTTGTGACAGACAGATACACAAATACAAAACCCCAACAAACTTTAGGAGTGCTGGACTTCAATTCTAAAGTGCTTGGCACAAAGAAATTTGAGGCACAGCAGTGCAAAAAGCTTCTAGGATCCACTACCAATGAGGACAAGCTCATTTCTAACCAGGAATAAGCAGGCACCCAGCTGAAAGCTTGAAGGCATTTTAAGCAATCCTGCTTTGCTAAAAACAATTCCAAAAGCAGTTGCTGTGTCTCCACGGACACACGTTCACTTGTTAAATCACATTGACTCAGTTTTAACCATGTGGCAATTCTCTTCTGCATCTGGCAACCTGCATGCTAGCCCAGGACCCACATTCCGAGTGTGTATTTCTCTAGAAACATACTGCTGTCCTAAAATATTTCCTCAGAGACACCTTGAACTGGCCTTGGTAGAGCCAAGGAGCACGTGCAATAGAAAGTTTGTTTAAACCTGCTTCATTTTAGCAGGTGGCATCGCTTTGTGGAAGAAAAGACACAGAATGGGGACAAAAGCTTCAGCAAATCTGACTAACTACACGCATAAAATTGCTGGGGAAGTAGTTATTATAAATATGAGTAAATTCTTGGGAGATTTTACTGAAAAATATGCTTACTTTTCCCTCTACAATCAGGATGTTCATATAAACCTTATAGGCAATAGAGGAAAAGGATACAGTGTCTATAACCAGTTCAGGCTGTTTCTCCCTCTGGGAGATTTTGAGTGATTTGATTCAGCTTTCTAACATTGTTCAAGGTAGACTTCATCTCCCCTAGCACTCATCAAAGCTGCTAATAGGTACTTCAGAACTCATAAAGAGATGACCAAATCTTGGGCATTGGGGACTCTGGCTCATTTATCTTCCACAGGCAGAATCAGATCTGATTTTTTACACTGCCTGCTCAGATGCTAATGCAGTGCGTGGTCTCTGGCACTTCATGGAAACTTCCCTTACAGTAACAGTTTGTTGTGAAAACATGAGGAAGGCAACACAGACTTCATATGGCTTCTGGATTTAACTACATACAGATGGAGAAATGAGGACGGAAAAGAAGAAAAAGAATAAAGGCTTTACTTAGAAGTTGGTTACTGGGAGTGGGAAAGGGGAGATGTATTTGAGTATATACCAAAACCAACACAAATATTTTTCACACAAAAACTCCCAGTCTCTAGTAGATGTAGAGAAGCTGTGAAGCCCAAGTTTCACATACCCCCTGAAAATTTGGTGAGATCTCAGGTTCTTAGTTAACATGGAACAGGTGGATCAATGCCACTTTCAAGAAAATTAAAGTACTTCTCATTTGGATCTGATCCCATGAATTACAGTGAACCTTTCCCCATTTTACAATGAGAATCTATTATGCTGCTCTTCACATAATGCAACTACTAGATCCAGGTCCAGATACACAAGAGAAGTTGTGCTAGTGGAGTGGCATTTATGTGATACTTGAAATATCTGCACATATTAAGCACAATTTCACGGCTAACTAGCAAGAAGTGACACTTAATGGTCCTTTTTGCTTCCCATTGAAGACAAGATGTGCAAACCTACCCTGCAGGGATTTTGTTTAGGACCTTCAGGGGTGGTGGGGTGGGTTGTTAAGCTCAGTTTCCCTTGATGTTCAGGACTTTTAAAACCGCTGTTACTGCTGATTGTACTGTAACCTGGGTTTCACCACAGTTCTAAAAAATAACTGTAGATAATAACCAAAGAAACTCCACCTTTTACAGTGTAGTCTAAAAAAATGACCTCTTCATCATGTATATTTACACAGCAAATAACCTCTGTTCCTTTCAACATGACACTCCATGCTGCAGGTACTCAGCTGTACTTGCAAGAGGCTGATTTGTGGTGCAGGTTGGCTGCGGTATTTGCTGGATGCTGGAGGTAAGTAGGTGCAGGGATTCTCTGTTCCTCAAAGCCGTGTTCTCAGTCCACACTCTGGGATTATGAGTAATTTAGGAGTAATAATCCAAGGCTCAGTCTAGCAGTTTCTCTGATGCTACTAGCATAATCCATAGGCAACACTATTTTCTTCTTGAGATGCCTTGGGGATCAGATCATGTCCTGCATGGTGCTATGGGGTAGAGAGGAGAAGCAATACTTTAGTTATTCTTCGAAAGCCAAAGAAAAGCCTCCACACCATCTCCTACCATTAGAAGTCTAAAATTCAGCCACCAAAGCTGCTTCTTCATCAAAAGAGAAAGCTAACTTTGAAGGACAGGTCACCTTAAGCTCAGTGCCTGTGATGGGTGGTGGGTGATGCTCTGGGGACACGTGTCTCCTGCCCCTGACACCAGGCACAGCCCAGCCTGTGGGCACTAGCACGGACAGCTCACACTAGCAGAGATGGATTCCACCCTCCCTGTCAGGTCTTCAGTTCATTGTTTTTATTATGACTTGAATTGACATATTTCATTACATACGATCACCCTCTGCCCCATCGTACATTCATCACACGTGTCAGTTCCGCTTTTCCAATCCGCTGCTTGATTAGCCTGTGTTAACAGAAATACCCAAACGATATACATGTAGCTGTGTACCTTTTGCTCGTGTGTTGGAGGACACCATTGCAAACAGACTGCCAGGGCTTTTTCCCTGATAAAAATAGTCAGAGCCACAGCAAGGCCTAAGGACATCAGAAAGCCCAGCTCTGTCCCCAGCTTTGCTCCTGACCTGCGGCAGGGACACGACTGAGCATCTCGCCTGTAAATTCTCTCCACTCTTTCTCTCTGGAGTTAAGCAGCTCATCAGCTGTCACCTCACCCTGCGTGTTTGTGCCTATTATAGGGACTGTCATTTTGGTAGAGGCCTTTAGGGGAAAAAAATCACTCTCAAGTTCCCATTGGTGACAAAAGTAATGGTATAAGGGAGCAGTTGGCTGGAGGAATGACAAAATTAAAGGATTATTATACTATATCCCCTAGTACTGGGAAAGATTATGGATGCCACACAGGGTCTTGCAATGGCAAGCTAAGCAAGGGAAGTCAGCAGAATCCATTTACTAAGAGTAGGTCATCCTCAGCAAATATGATTAACTCCTTGGAGCGGAGGTGACGATGAGAGCTGACAGGGCTGAAGCAGCAGACGTAATTGACTTGGACTTCCACAAGGAGCTTTTTTTTCTTTTTTTTTTTTTCATTCCATACAACGCTGCATAAAAGACTTAGGGGTAATAAGTCTGGCATTGATAGTGAAATTCTCAATTGTCTACAAAAAAGAATGGCTCGATAACTGAGGTTAGACAAGTTGGCAAGTGGTGATAAATGGATACAGATGGGGTAACAGTGAGAGGTGAGAAGTGGAGTACCGCCGGGAGCAGAGGTGGCGGCTGGTTCATGCATCAGTGACCCACTGCAGAGGGGGATGTGAAGTCAAGTGTGCACTTCGTCAGAGGATACGAAACTGTAAAAGAAGAGGGAGACCACATGTGTAGAGATAGAATGAAGGATAAGTTAACGGACACTCATCCCCGCACAATGAAATTGTAGAAAATGCAAGAATGGCTCAAAATGTAAAGAGGTGGGGAAAGGATGAATGCAATTGTTTCTTTTCCGTAAAATGGTGATTAAGAATAGGATGCAAGGTGATGGCAGGAAAATCTCCCATAGATAGAGCAGTTTCTAGTGGTAGGATGAAGCTGTGATTGTGAGTGTTATATAGTGAGCAGGCTTGTCTGTTCTTCTGTACACTACCACTGCAATCTATTAGTGGCAAACACAATTTCTTCCAAAATTTCTCTTATCCATTCTATGAACAACTTATCCATTAGCTGATCAACATTTTAATCCGTCTACCTATTACATAGCTCTTGCCAGTTCAAAAGCCAAGAACCTTCAAGTTTTAAATTATTTTATCCTTGTATTCAGCCCTTTTGCATTAAGGAAGTATTATCTGCATTTTGCAAACATTAAAAAGCATAAAGATATTAAATCTAGTTAACAGCTGTCATAATTCTATCACAAATCCTACAATACTTTGAGATTTTCTTTTCCATTTCTGATGGTCAAGGAAATTTCCTGATAAACAAATATTGTTATTTTATTAATCTATATGTAAACTTCACAGTCCACACCCTTGAAGGACCTTTCAAAACAGCCAGTGAACATAGCTAGCGTATGGTCTTTGCAATACTTTGTTTTACTGTGCAAACAAAAGGTTGCTTACATGAATGTTTGCAGAAAGCAAGTATCACTGAAGCAAACACGTGGCCTTGGATAAATGCTTTTTGCAATATTTGCCCAGCTGTAGTGATTTTTCAACTAGCAGTTGGAAAAGTGACCTCTGAGTTGACCTCAAGAGACAGGTTCTCAAACCGCGGGCTGCAGCAAACTCTGTTTCTCAGCAGATTAAGAGGGTCTGACACACACCGAAGTTACAGATTTTACAGCAAAGAGACTCTCCCTGTGCACTGAGAACAAGAGCTAAATCTCTAAAAATACAAACATTTCATCTTGTATTCAGTTGAAAGAAAAACTCCCATAAACTTAACAAAGGCAAAAGTGAAACTTAGTTGTCCATTGCCAAAGTGAGTTGCTGAGTGATTTGCATTGGTAGAGGAGATTTGCTGAAGAACCAAGATCTACCCTACTTCTCCCACCCAACTACCAGTGGTAAAACTCCCATCGTCTCCAGCAGAGTAGAGCTGGTCTGGAGCTGAACACTTCTTGAATTCCACCTAAATGCTTGTAGCACACAAATACAAGTTCACTAACTCAAAAGCTTGAAGCCTAACCGAAGATAAAAGCAATAAATGAAATATTGTTCATATTAAAGTGAAAAACAGAACAAATTGAGAATGACAGTAGTAAGGACCAGATTAGCCTGCATAGAGATATGACCACATTTTACTGGCGCAAATTTCTTTCAAATGCCTAACAGTATTAAAAACATGCACGTCTAAACAAACACTGCTTAAAATAGTCAAGATCCTGAAGACCAGCAAAGCCCTCCAAGCTCACATTGAACATCTAGCACGCTAAGCTAGTGGAACACAAGCTCTTGCTCTGGCAGTTTGCTCAGCTGGGGTCACAGTGGCAAGCTGTGATGTTTCTGTGCAAATCCTTGCTTGGAGTTATCATGAGACTGGGTGGGTGAAAGAAATAACCATCCTGCTTTCCTCTGTCTCATTTTCCTTAAAAGCAGAAGCCGTTTCACTTATGCCATGTCTAACTTGTAATAGCCCTTGGTTTTGGAGTTGTGTATTTAAGTTTTCTTTTCTGCTCTTTTCACAGCAGTCTCCTTCTGCTTGTGATGATTGTTCTTTAAGGAGAAAGGAAGAGGATTTTTTTCTTCTTTAGCTGTACATTTGGAGACAGAAAATATTTCTTCCTTTTTTCCCCCCCCATGCTAAAGAGCCCCCCTAAACTCTCATATTATGGACACACAAAAAGCATAATTTTCTTTGTGTAACTTGACACATCCCAGCGGCAGCACAGCGCTTGATTATTTGATGAGACAGCGTTGTGGATCACATGCACAATGGCCTCCGAGAAAATTACACCCTCCCAGGCTTCAACGAGAATCTCTTTGATGACGAAAGGCTTATTATTATGAGTATTATGCAGACACTCAGGTCAAGCTCTTACTAATTGCAGGCTTTTTTCCTTTATCATTTCCTGACTGTTTGGGCAGTACATATGCAAAGGTAACTTCCAGTTCAAGGAGCAAAGACAAGATTTAGCAAATGTTAAAAGCATTTGCTTAACTCTAAACATAAGAAACAACACTTGAATTAATGGGAGCGCTCCTGTACTACACACTAGGGATGTGCTTTTTCAGTTTTATTAACCACACTTAATGAAGTTTAAAATAGAGATAAAGAGATATATTTGTAAGCCTACTGAAATCATACTCTTTCTCCTCTGTCAGAGCAGTAGCCTTCATTAACTCAGCATTCTGCAGCCTGGCTAACTAGGCCAGGACTTGCAGTAACTAGTATAGCAAGTTGAATTATTCATTATGAACTTTTTCTTGTGGATGAATCTGTCTTCTTTTTTTTCCCCTACTCACAGCTTTCACATGAACATATAATGATTTTTTTAAAAATTTTTATTTTTTCTTTCTTGAGTATTTCTCCAGTAAGGAAACATGCAAAATAATTATGCACAGTTGGTTGTGACATGATCACAGCAGGACTCTGCTCAAGAGCTCTCCACTGAACTGTGTGATTGGTCACTAAAGTTATATGACTTCTCTATTTATTAGACTAGCTGAACAAAACATGAAACAAAGATTATTTTAATGCTAAGAATTCCTCTGATTTGCCTTTCAAAAGGAACTTTGTCTTTTCAAGATTTCCCAACTTACTCAAACTGTTCTTGCTAGTCACCAATATTTTTCCTATTTCCACCTCTAATGGCATAGGATTTCTTTGGTCTTAACAGCCCATTCCTAGCAAAAACTTTCTAAGACTCACTATCAGTCTTAATAAGGCTCCCAGTGGGAAGAAATTGAGATCAACAAGGGATGTCTCTGTGCTTATTATCATGTTGAATCTAAATGGTGTCATTCCTCAGAATTCATTAGTTTAACAACATTCCCAAAATATACTTGGCAAGTCGTAAATGTACCCTTTCGATTAAATTACTTAAAAGTTATAGATTTTCTTTGTGTATATTTTTACTGAAAACTTGCTCAACTTACAGATTGCTGTGAAAGTTTATTCTTTATTGGAATTAACACGAGAAGCACTGGGAGTATTTTTAGCAATATGCTTTTGATTAATGGATCATATTTTCAGTGTTGTTAATAGGGGATTTTTAAGTGCAAGATTTCTTCTTGTAGAGGGTCCCTCTCTGAAATCGCTTGCATCAGCAGTCCTGCAGGAGAACATAACGCAGCAGAACAGAGGGGCTGTGTAAGCCAGATAACTATGTCCATCAGCATATCCCAGAGCAGAAAGTTTGGGCAAAAGAAGCCCAGATTAGGAGAAAAGAGAGGCAAAGTAACCAGGAGCCAGTTCAGCCACTTGTAGAAGGACACGATCTCAAAAGACACTCAGGTACAAATGTAAAAATAGGTACTGTTGAAAGCTGCTCCTCACCTACAGAACCCCAACTGCCCAGAGCATCCCTCTCCATCTAACATGAGTGAACAAAGGCTGATGCTCGTGGTAGTCACATATTGCAGAAGACAGGGTGAAGGTCTAATCGTGGCCATTCTGAAATAAGGAACAAGTCCCCTTCAGCACCAGGGCACAGCCAACAAACAGCCTGAGAGAAGGAGAGACTCTGCATTCAGGATCAAAAGGGAAATAGTCCCTCAGAAGAAGATACCTGTATGCCACAAGCCAGGGCCTTAGAGAAGCTAAACTGGTGCTTAATTCTGCCTTAAACAAGAAAACAGTCATAGCACAGAGTCCTTCCATGAGCCTTCCTGAAAAGATGAGTTATAACAGAGAAGACACAGGAGACATTTGTTTTCAGTTGTCCCTTGGGTAAAGATGTCTCTCTGGAAAGGTATTAGCCTGTCCAAGAAAATCAGTAGTGTCTGCTAAGCTCACAGCAGCTTGACTCCTGTAAGAAACATCGCAAAGAAGATAACGGTGAGCACTTGGCAAATAAGGATTTTCTTGAGCCAGCATGTTATTTGTAATTTATAGGCTTGGCAGAATGATCAGGGATTTTTCAATGGTTTTCTCTCAATCCACAAAATAGGTCTCATTTTAAAAGAGGCATTTTTTCTAATCTACTTTTAACTTTGATATTATGGGCAGAAAGGGAAATCCCCAGAGGTGTATCAGTGGTTGAGATACAAAATCCCGAATCTGAGAGAAATAGAAATAACTTGTATATTCTTGCCCATCATTCTGGGAGAGTCATCTCCTCCTGGTTATCTGCACAATACTGCATAACATCACAGATGTTTCATAACAGTAAAACTCAGTGAACTCACAAAATCCCCAAAATTCTGGCTGAGGGAACAAGCTGGTGACTATTTGTTTGACAGCATCCTCCAGCCATTTGAAACCACATGATCTTCCAACACCATGGTGACAATCAGTGCTGCAGTAGGACAAGCACTTCCAAACAAGGCCAGGGTTAACTGGGCCAGGCTTTACAAAAAGCTATGTAAAAGGAGAAAGACGAAGCAGACCTTCACAGTGGTGCTCGTACAGTTTTAATGAGCTTTATTCTTCAGTGTCTTTTTTCTCTAAGGTTGGAGAAATCTGCACCAAAAATTAGCTCTGAGACAAACACTAGCTGCTGCTAATCTGCTAAAACATTTATTGAATGGTACCACTAAATTAAAAGACTGTTTCTCTGCAGGTCCATTGCAAACGTAATACTTTTGCTACCTCACAAGCAAAGCTGACAAAGTCACTTTGTTTTCTTCAGACACAAAAGGACATTTTGAAGTAAAACCCACTAAAACAAACTTGGTCATATGTCATTAAAATAGGCAAGGGCAAGATTTTTCATGTTATAGCCGCTTCTCTACAAAGAGCATCAAAGTGCTTCACAAAGCAAGTTCTCCAGCTGAAAGCACTTCCTCATCTGAGCAGTCCTGCTGGACTCTGGAAAGTCTCTGCCTCTCTTTTCATGAGCAAGGTTGGCTTCAGCAAGACCTAATGACCAAGCCCTGAGAGACGCTGAATACCTGCAGCCCAACGTCTCTGCTAGATCTCATTATGCCTTTCAACAGCACTGAGACAAAGGGAATGCCCCATTACACAGGTGGATAAACTGAGTCATCGGGCTTTTAAAATGACTTGCCCAGATACTTGAAGCATTGGCTAAATATAATGTATCTCATCCAGGCAATTAGTCTCCTTATAGCGTATGGGTCTGATTAAATTACTACAAAGAGAAAGATGTGGCACTGAATAAATGATTGAGAGCGCAGGCTGTATTGTGACTGAACTGTAGATTAGATCTACTTAAACTCACTTTAAAAGGAGCTAGTTCAGATATTAGCAGCAGATCAGTTGGTTTAATCTGCCGGGCTGAGCTGCAGAGGCTGGTTGAAACATCTGGATCATCTGGCAGATGCAGGGATACCTCTTCTCTCTAACCACCAAACACTCTGCTGCCCGCTACAAATTAGTTTATAACTCAGGAAGAGTTCCCACATCTGATGCAGCCTGATAGCACAGGGATGGCAGAAGCAGCCCTAACCTGGAAAGACCTGTTTGCCGGTCAAAGATTGTCTAGAGATTTGCAGCAGGGCAGGGCCTCTCCCAGAACACCACAGCCCTTTGCCAGCTGCTGGGAAGAGGCAGACATGGCTTTGAGGCAGCTGGCAGAGACATCTCCTCCATGCTCTGCTTGGGATGGCCACCTCCAGCCTCCCGTCCCCCTTCCCATCCCTCCCGTCACATGGCTCAGCCCCACATCTTGGCAGCCCTTTGGAAAATCCAAAGTACATGGTAAATTCCTGCGTAAATCTGGCTAATTTAATTACTTCTGGGAGATTGATATCTCTGGCTGCTGAGCCATATGACTAAGGCTACTGTCAGCCCCTCCTGCGGCACACGCAGGTTCAGGCAGGAGGGCGGCGCAGGCAGTGCAGCCAGCGCAAGCAGGAGGGATGCACAGCGAGATGCGCGGCAAGATGCACGGTGAGGTGCATGGCTTCTGCCTTTTGGCAGGGTGCAGGAATCAGGTTGGAAACTCTGATTTCAAGGCACAGCCCTGGACTTCTCGGTCTCATTTAGTGCTCTGGGGTAGGAGGGTTGGTGACCCTCCTTCAGCCCAGTTTGCAAAATTATTTCATTGCTGTGATTCCTCATCTGCTGCTGCCTGCAAAAGCTCCTGGTGGCTCCCAGCAAAGCAAAGAGGCTCAAGCAGAAAATGAGACACTATGCTCATTCTGGTTTCAGGAAACTTTGGGCATGGGTCCAGCTGCATTGGCTTTTTGTTTGTCCTTAACTCCAGTGAGAGCCATCAAATGGCACAGGTATCTACAATAACTACCTAAAGCTAGCTTTGCTTTCCCCATTTTTGGGAGCTGTATCATCTCGGCTGCCTGCCAGTACTTGGGCAGAACATACAGTGAGGCAGGGGGACACCACTGCTGTCTCCCCCATCACACAAACATCTGCAATGGCTTGTCAATAACCCCTCTCTTTCCATCTGCTCTTGTAAAATCATTTCACTCTAAAAAAAAAAAAACCTCCTTATTTGCTGTGCTCAGGAATTGAATTCCCACTGTTTTCAACAGGAGTCTGGTACCTGAGGATATCTGCAGCTTTGAGAGCACATGTGTGAGCTCCAGGGGCTAGTGCATGAAGAGAAAGAATTTCCCATAGAATCTTAAACCAGAATCATATTTCATTAAAATCGGTTAATTTGCTCTATATAATCCAAGATTTGGAGCAGCCCTTGTAAATGAAAGCAATACACTCCTGCTATTCTCAACAGAAGCATTTTCTTTTTATTTCTATGTCCAAAGATTTTCTGGCACCCATATAAAGGTTAAATCTAGCCTGAAAACATATGTCTTTCCTTTTTGAGTTTGATTAACTATGGCTGAAATGATCCTGTGAACTGGAGGCTCTGAAGACTGGAGTGGTATCAGACAGACAGACAAGGGGGAGGAGAAATGAGCCTTTTTAAATTTTTGAAGCAGTTCTGAATGAGGTCTAAATTGCACCAAATAATGTGCTTAAATAAACTGCTAGCAAAGGAAACAGCTGTCAGAATATTATACTTCTGTGGATCCAAGTATATACCCTACAGTTACGGAACAGAAAATTGCTAAATGAAGATTTAAAGTGACAAGATCTGTGTGTGGCAGCAACAGCAGGTAAAACACAAGAGTCATTTAAGCTGCTTTAAATTTAAATGTCCCATGCATTGAATACTGACATTTTTCAGTAGCTGCTTCATGAGTTTTCCTCTCTACACCTTGTTAACACAGCAAGGTTCAGACTACATTTAATGGTTTTAAGAAGCGCTTTTAAACAGTATTTCCTGCTCTAACAAAGCCCATCTTGGGTCTACTGTCAAAATAAAAACTGTTTCAACAATACCAAAAGATGCAAGTCATGAAAAGAAATGTATTATTTTCTAAGCCACTCTCCCCATTCCTTCTCCACACACAATTTTGAGACTTAGAAGATATATTAACCATGGGTATGCAAGAAAGCTGGACCCACAACCTGGGTAACTCTTTTGCAGATATTCTTGTACCAACACCTTGACATAACAGTCTCTTAAGTAACTGACAGCTTCAAGTGGGCAGCAGTTTCTTCCTAGCATTTCTTGTCAGGGCTGTAATGTGTGTACAAGTATACAGGTTAAAGATCTCTCACTCCTTTCTAGGGAGTTGACCATTAGCAGGTATATCACTACCACTTTCTTTTGCACATTATCTTTGCTGCTGTGAAAGCATTTTGTGAGCAAGATTGTGGGACTAAGTCATTGGCAAGGCAGTTTTTTAGCTTCACATGGTGCCTTGGGATGATGAGATGTGACATGTAGCTGAACAGTCTGTTCACTTCCCAACACAGGCAGCAATAAAGTTTGAGGGTGCAAACTTCCCCTTTGTAATTTACAATTGAATGGAAATTTCCTTTTGACTTTGGAGAAGACAACAAGAAGGACTTGACCATTCAGAGTTTCAGACATGCTAATTAACTGTAAGCATCTACCCAAAGAGCCTGTGTTTGCAGTAGGATGAGTTCAGGAACCCTGTATATTCTGCTGAGTTCACAGTGAACTTCAGTTAAGTGCCCAGACCCAAGAAGCCCAGATCTGCATGAGTCCCCAGTTTAGTCACTGCAGCCTCACAGCCCTCCCTCCCTCTCTCCTAAAACTGAGAAAACACTTTGTCAGTGCTATATGACTTAATTCAAAGTGAGCTCACCAAAGAAATGCAAATATAACAGCCTAAAACATTTTGATGAGTTTAAGTGTATTGTTAAACACTTGGCAGAGTTAGGGCCTGTGACTCTTTGGGTAGAGACCTGCAAGTCCTTGAGCATGAGCTCCATTTGCACAAGGGTTGGTCTAGGAGGGTGAAAAAAAGGGTTCAGATTTTTAATAAGCTGAGAACTTGAGGCAGCCTGCCCAGTCATGCCACAAGATGAAATATTCAAACTTATCCATCCCTATAGTATCGCCGTGGCTGTATTTTTGGAAACTTTTCTTTTTTACACTTCTATTTTCTCATGGCTTTGCCTCTGGACCTCATTAATCTCCATAGTATTTGCAAGTGAATAATTGCCCTAATTCCATCTGGCTGGAGTACAAAAAAAAGAGACTTCTTTTAAAAAAAAAGAAGGTTGCTCTTTTCCTTCTTCTTCTCATTCCCTCCTTGTTCTGGAAATTCCTGGCAATTTAACACTTAGCTACTTCTTAATGATATTTCCAGAGTTAAGCTGGTTGGTACAACTTGAGAAATGGGATGATTAATAGCTGGGCATATGGGAGTGCTCTGCAGCCAGGCTGCTACTGTTGCGTTGACCTTGTTTCACAGAGGATGATCTCTTTCAACACCATCGAACTGAAATTAGAACCCAAAGCTGTGGACTTAGACCTTGCTCCTCCCTACCCCAAACTCCCCTGTGTTTGATGGACTGGCTCATTCTGCTTAATGATGAATGTATGAAAAGCTTCCCTTTTAGGAGCCAAGAATTAGGAATATAACTGGAGTTGTCAGTGGATGTAAATTAGAAATGAAAACAGTGACAGAAGAGGCTCTTTTTTTTCTTTTGCATTATACAGTCAATCACTCATCCCTTCTGAAAGCCAAGGGCTGCTGCTGGAGCGATAAAGTGGACTAAAGTTGAATAAACTCTGGAGTGAAAAGTTAGTTGGGTTACTTGTGGGAGAGTTCACAAAGTAATGGAGAAAATGGAATTTTCTGATCTGGACACATTTCTAAAGGCACTAAACCAGGATCCCCACCATCAGCCTTTCTGAAATAAAATATGCCAGTCTACAGTCTTGACAAAAGTTTAAAGCATAAGGTACCCAAAGCAGTTGTCATGGAGGCACCCCAGAAATCAATATAGGCAGGCAATAAGCTCCAAACAGACTTCAATCTAACCAGAACTGTTTAGCAGAGAAGCCAACTAGGTTTATACAAAATTATTCAAGCTCCTGACAACATTTAATAAACTGCAGGTTTGATATACCAGTTGAGGCTGTTGTTACTGTATGACCACACAGGAATAACGAGGATCCACAGCCCACATGCACCACTCACAAAAACAAGAGACCTCTTTCCCTCCAGGGTACCCAGCAGAAATAATTTGCCTGGGGAGCAAGGGGTCACTCAAAGATAGATCCAGAAGAAACTAATCACTCAAAGAGAAGGTGAGGGCTCTGAATCCCAGGAATTCTCCTCAGATGGGTCCCTGACCTCAGGGGAGGGTCCGATCACAGTCCTGCTGCTCTCAGAAGGCCACTCCAAGGGGGGTTTTGATGAGGACTCCGTTTTATAGCCAGGTTAGATCTGGCTGTGGACATTACATGCATGGTCTGGATGCTTCTCTGAGTCCGGGCACCTCCTTTTCTGGGGTCCCTATCTATTGACTGGGGGATCCACCCCTCCCATACCTCCAGCCCAGGGCAAAGTGAATGTGAGGAGTCACCTTGCCCTGGTTTGGGGAGGATGTGATTGTGAGGAACAGGCACAAAAGCTGCTAAAGAGCCATCAACTGCCCTATTGAAAGCTCCAGATCTCAGTCTCTTCTGGGGTTGGGGTGTGCAACTGACAGCAGTCAACTGGAATCAGCACCTCTGACCTCTAAGCCAGTTTTGTCAGGGGCTTTTAACATCTGGAGTTCAACCTTGTCAAGGGCCTTTTAAAACATGAGTTTATTAGATTTGGGGGTTTTTTGGCTTTTTGTTTTGTTTTGGCTGTTTGCATTCAGAAAAACTGCCCTCGTTCATACTTCTCATCTGTGCAGACCACCACGCTGTTGCATTCCTGCTCATTGTGGTACCTCAGCGCTGGGGACCGCAGAGCAGCTCCTGGCCCCGTGCTGCAGCCGGGACCCACTGTCTCTGCCCTGCTGCTAGAGCTGCAAAACTCTTGTTTGCCACACTAATCATGTTTGAACCCTACTTATTGTCTCAAGACCATTTTAGTTCTGGATCGTGATGCAAAATATAGAATTTTTGTAGCTGAAAAATGCGCATACACACAAATTCCATTTGCGAGTACCATAGCCTACATCCTGTCCAGCTTTACAGACTTAAGAAATGAAGCCCAATTTACAGGCAGGTAATTAAGAGCAGATCTGCTGAGTGAGAAGGCAGTGTTCCTGCAGCTCCCGTTGCCAGCTGGATCCCATGCCGGAGCACAGCGCTGGCACCGGGGCCGAGCCAGCCCTGCCAGCTCCTCCGCTCAGCGTTACCCCTGGCTAGGGCTGAGCTGCCCCTTGTCTCTGCTTGTCTTCAGGGTCCTCCACCTCCCTTCAGCCTGAGAACTCTTCTGCCACCAGCTCTGACCAGGCAGGAGGGGTGTGTTTTGTTTTGTTTTGGGGTTTTGTTTGTTTGGTTTGGTTTTTGGTGAGGAAGGTTGATAAATTTGATAGATATGACATGGATTCGCTGAAGGGCTGACATACGGGATGCCTTTCTAATTCTTTCAAGCCTACATTAATCCTTATTAATACCATTAGCACAACATAAAACGTGGAGAAAGAGCACAGAAGGAATACATTCTGGTTTGTAACACAGCTATCTGTTCTACATTCCTATAAATCATGCAGGAACAGACTTCCATGACCAAAATGTCTTAGAGAGGGCATGTCTGCCCTTATAGACCACATGTTCCTAAGGCAGTATTAAATAAGCTGAGTCCATGGTTGCTTTTCTGATAGCTCCAGTAGAGAAGCTAAGTAAAACCCTCCTTTCCATAGCCCTACTTTAGAGCAATTAAACTTGACCTCAATTTAAGTAGCCAGTCTTGGCTCCTTCTGCAATGCCTAAATGCCCATGAAGGCACCCCATGCTGGTCCTGCTCCTGGTGATGTCTGTGAGCACTGGCTCCGCTCTGCTCCACTTTCTGGGCAGAGATTTTTCAGTCCTCCCTCATGAAGACTGAAAGGTGGGGAAATTAACTGGGAGAGGGCATATTACAGTGGTTTTCATGTTCAGGTCCCAGTTTGGGTCTCCACAGGTTCTAAACTGTTTAAGCCTGCGTTTCCCCGTCAGCAAAGCGTTTCAGCACGTGTTTAACTTTTACTTAGCTGATTAACATTGCTGACTATGGGACTTAAAGAGGTGCAGTTCCACATTTGGGATCCAGCCAGGAGCTCTATTTGAAAAAAACACAAAAGAAAAAGCTCCATATTTGCAAGTTGAAAAAGATGAGGGGCAGAAACAGGCTTGCTTTAGACAATTATATACAACAACAGAGGTTACACTTAATATTTCAGGAAAAAAGCAGCTATCGTGCCTGCACAATCTTTAAATCCTTTGGCATTTCACAGCCCGGTCACACAGCCACATCAAACAGTGTTTGGATCTGTATGTTTATGATTTTTAGTGATCTGGGTTGTGTGATGCCCAGGGAGCCAGGAAGCTGCATTCCCAAGGATACATCAGTTCCTGGGTATTCTCTACAGTTCATCTGCTTCTTGTACTTGGTGACAATGGTAATCACCTTCTGCATCCTGCACACTCAAACTCACATTGATACGAATTTGGAAAATACTATATTAAATGATTTATTCCAGCTTTATCCATTTCCTAATAATGTAATGAATTATTGATGGGTACTAGGAAAAAGAAAAAGAAGCCGAATAGTATTTCAACAGAGGCAGTTATTCAAAAAAGTGGAAGGAAAATGTTTTCCATGCCATCAGATTTGGAGCTTTGAAATATTTTCCTATGCAAAACTAGGACGACAATATAAAAACAACTCTCTTCAAGTACTTTTACAAATGGAAGTCTCCCCTAATGCAGGATCTGGCCAAGGAACATGTAAAATCTTCTGCTAAAAACCAAAGGCAATTTTAAAAATGCAAAGAATCACTTCGGAACAGAAGTCGGAATCTTTTCATTTCAAAAATAAGACAGAAGGGAGATTTTGGCAGCTAAAGCAAATCCTTGCAAAACACCTAAAAATGAAAAAAAATTAAACTGAAACTCACCCTTTCACTCAGACGAGTTTGGTTGCAATGAATCACCTTCTCCTGTGGCAGATATATAACTGAACAGATCTCAGCTGTGCCCAGTATGATGGGACTTCATTTCTGACTCCACTTCCAAGGGCCACTCTATTAAAAGATGGGAAGGGAGCCAACAAGCCAAACTCCACCTCGTCTTGGGGAAGGAAAATAAGAAACAAAACTGACTGTCAGTCTCTGCTGATACTAACACTTATGGGGGTAGAGGCTCGACCAGACCTTCCTTGCAACAACTTGGTAAAATCTAAGAAAAGTGGCGAAGGTTGTGTTACACATCTGGTAACACTGATGTGCTTGATGCTTCAGAAATGGAGCTGCTACAGACACTCGGGGAATTAAATGTGCAAGGCTGATATATGAGAGATACTCAGACTGAAAAGAAAATGCGGAAATAACGCAAATTGTGAAAACTCGAGGCCCAGTCTTAAGCCCGGTCCTACTCAACAGAGCATTGTGCACCATCATGGTGCAGAACCATGTGGTCTTGGAAGTGAAGCACTTGCTGAAACCCCATCTCTGAGAAGCTCATGGTCTTCAAGCCATACCCTAACTGCTGAATCTATGGGACTTACGTATATGGTGAGAGGTCACTTTTTTGAGAAAATTGGACATATTCTGCATGACTTTCTGCATAACTTCTGCTTTGCCTTTAGGACCACTGTTGTGGCCAACTGCTCCCGCAGTCCTCCCCACCTCCAAAGAAAAAACCTGCACAGAGAATGACTCAACAGAAAAACAAAACAATTCCACAGAGGCCTCTAAAAATATGCTCAATTATCTGCAATACAATGACAGCATTTGATTCAATTTGCGCGTTATGGTTTTATTATTTGTCTCTCTGTCAGTGGGATGCGTACTGTGAACAACAATCTCCGCTTTTTTTTTTTTGACAATGTAGGAAATTCACAATGGTAAAGAAATATGGTAATGAAATCCTGAAGATGTCTTCTTCCTCTCTTTTAAAGGACCAATAATAAGAAGAAAACTGGTTATAGTAAGAGCTGCCAGGCTATCAGATGGAATGAGATTTGAAGGGGAAAAAAAATTAATGGCATGCTAAATATGTTGTTGAAATGCACAGGGAATAGCTTCACGTTAAGAGGAAAACAGCTTAAAATCATGTAAAACGGAGGTCAGGCGTGAGAAGGAATGTGTCTGTAGAGAATTGTGTGCATGCTAAAAGCTGCCCACAAATTCTAAATACACACATTGAGAACTGCAAAATAATCTGGTCAAACAAGGTTTTCAGAGGGGGAACTATCTGCATCCGCAGCTATTTTGGGGTATACTTCATCACTGCATAATTTTTCACTTATCACAATCTTTCATTCAGTGGCAAAAACAAATATGAGGATGTGGGTCACTACTATTTCTTGCAAAAATGCAAGGACATGATAAGAAGAGTCTTGATCTGCTCTGTTACAAATGTTGAATACTTGTATAAATTTCTATTATAGTGGCCAATTTCCTTTTAGATCCATTCTCTGAGGGAATAACATTTACACACTCATGCTCTGGGCATGTGCATGAGCACTCTAAACTTTCGAAACAGTTGGTTAATTTTAACTGTATTTGGCGGAGGCACTATTTCCAAAGTTAAAGTCCTAACAGTTTTCAGAGGAAAGGGAAAAGCTGCAGTGTGCACTGACACCTCAGTGCAGAATCCACATGGGACCTCAACTTGGAGGCACAAGCACATAAAATAAAATCAGTTTCCTAAAGTTCATGAAATTCCTTGCTTCAACACTGCAATAAGTTGTAACAACAACAACAATCACATTTAAACCACCAAAGTTGGAAAACACCTTTGTAACTAAGTAGCTGCTGAAATTTCAAGACCCTCTATATGGGAATTGATCTCTGGGACTCCAACAGAGGTTACCTGGAGGATGGCATCACAGCACTATCATCTGACATAGAAAGCCTTGAAAATTTGCTTCTAAATACCCAGTTCATGAAAGTATAAATACACCAAAACCTCCCATTGAAATCCCTTTTAAGTTTCTGAATGATGCAGGCTCTGACTGCCCTTAATAGAGAAGAATCAAATAAAGCTCAATAAAGGGACATTCAGGGGGAAAAGCAACTGATGGAGTGGTCCAAGAGGAGAGCAATCCCACTTACACTGCTATCAACTTGTTTTCAGTGACGGAGGCAAAACCAAAACGGCATAAATTGTAGGTGTAAGCTTCTAATCAGCTGGAGAAAGAGCCTCAGCAGTGCTGCTCTGGGAAAAACTGTCACCACAGAAATAGAGAAGCAGCTTTGGAAGGCAGCAGGCCCAGGCATTTTGAAATCACTGCCTTGGAGAACCTGTCTTCTAGGAACAGGGAAATAAAAAACAGCTGACGGAAACCAAGAAAGTGGCATTTTGTTTTCTAAGCTACAGCAGGGAAATCTGATGCAAAAATTGTTTTCTATGAATTTGATTCTAGTGTCATGGAAGTCCAAAAGGCTGAAGGGCCAAGAGATGACTTCAGAGAATATTCTGTTTGCCTCCCATCAGAGAGAAAAGAAAAAAGCTTTCAGGCATTTCCACAAGGAGTTCCAGAGTGGCACTATCCAAAATGACTTTCCAGTTACAGAACTGCAACCATCTTTAGTACTTCTTATTTACTAGGCAGGTTAATAAGCAGAGACCTAAGCAATTGTTTTTAAGAGACAGACTTCGAAAAAGAAAATCCTATGCAGCCTGCAGTCTTTCCAAGTCAGAAATGTACTTTCCTAAATATAAAGAATTAATGAACTGGTCTCTACACAGTGTTGTAAAGTATCTTGGCCAGCTGGAGTGCTTACTAGGTAGTCTATAGTCTCAGACAAGCCTGTTCTCTGTAAATTGTATTTACATGGATTTTCTCTCTGGTTTTCTATTTGTTACACTGTGTTAAATAAATCTGGCTTTATTCAAGATAATTTGGATTTATTGATTATTACTGGGGACAATTACTCTGAGTGATGTCCCAGGGGAAGAATGTGAACCTCTGGTGAGGGGCACAGCAGCTAAGGAACTGTCACACCAGTTAAAGGTGCAGGAGCTCTCTCATAGAGAAATAATAAGGATACTCTGGCTCTGCTCACTGCACAGACCATCTAACTGGTGATTAAAATGTACACGACGTACTCAGCAACTTGTAAGGGATTTTTCTTTTCTATAGCACCAGATTAGAGACCATATGGAGTCACCCCTGCATCAGTCTTGGGGTGTGTTCAAATCCACCACTGAGACTCATCCACCAGGTCCCCAGGTGCTAAACGCCAAAAACTGAGGCAACTTTAGAAATTCTGGATAAATACATATGTGGGTGAGATCTTGATAGCCTGCAGATGTCTGATATGATGGAAAAATGCCAATTATTAAGCTTTTGTGAGTCTCTGTATTATACACTACTTCTTATTGCACTTCATATAGAAAAAAATCAAATAAGACTAAAGAGAAAATCATCCTAATATTGTTTGAAATTACTCTTCTTTAAAAGGTAATAATTAAAACCCCTTTACACACACAGACGTACAGAAAGAGTAACTTTGTTGCAAAAAAAAAGCAATTATTAAAACCTGCTTTACACAAACACAGAAAGAGCAACTTTGTTGCAAAAAAGCAATTAGTAAAACCTGCTTTACACAAACACAGAAAGAGCAACTTTGTTGCAAAAACAAAGTGACCTAGACTCGGTGCCCAAGAGATTCAGTTCTTGAAGGTTTTACAAGTTCATTCAGTTGCTGCTTTTTTGTATTTACATCATATTTCTTGGAGTGATAGGTGTGGTCTGTACCAGATACGTCATCCTTGCACTGTGTTTGCCCCAGATTTGTGCTCCCAATGCCCCTGAGAGCAGAGGGTATCGCAGCCACATCCTGGGCTGGTATAAATGCAGCTTCCCAGTGATGCTACGTGGACTCCCAGACACAGACCGGATGGTGACGATTCGTTGTTGCTACACACTTCTTATAGATTTTATCCTTTCTTTTAATTAGGAAAATATAGAGGGGAAAGATAAAGGGTTCTGAGGGAGGCAGTGTCCCTCTTCCAAACCCTGGTGGATAGAAATAGATGCTGCTACTCAGAAAACTGAAATGGGAATAACAGGAGGTTTCTATTTATCCTCAATCAGCCCCTTATAAAATTCTTACTTGCTTATGTTCTGCAAGCAAATAGCAGGGATCTAAAAACGCATCAGAGAAAACCTCTGCATGGAGAGGGGGCAGAATTAACGTGGAGTGGTGTGCAAATAGGGATTGTTTTGGCATTTTTTTTCTCGCTTTCTATGGTTGAATATTGGTGCATATTCCTGCCTCTGGCAGAGTCAGTGGACAAGGAGATCGATCACGAAAATTTACAGCTGTTTGAAGGTGGGGGTGCAGAAATCAGGGCGAAGGCAGAGAAGCCCTCACTGTTCACCCCCTCCTGGGGACTGTATTTTCCCTTTGTTTTGATTCTTTACTTAAGAGTTCATCCACTTCTAAACACACAGAGAGTCCTTTCTCAGAGGACAACAGTGGCCGTGGAGAAATAGAGAGGAAAAAAAGCACTTTTATTAGATGTTATCTCCAAGTAGTGTATAAAGTTTACACTGAGTCACAAGCTGGATAGTGGAAAATGCTTCATTTAGTCTATGCTCAAAACCAGGCAGACTCCAGCACAGCTTTAGTGCATTCTTGCCTCTTAGGGCAAGGACACACACAGGAATTCAGAGACCTAAACATATAAATACAAAATTAGGGGAGACCTTTGTGATTTGTTCAGTTTCTCACATGAATTTTGGTAACCACTAAAATCACACACAACCTACCAATCTTAGGACACCAGGAAAGCTCATTATTCTGAAGAAACAGCAGAGCTTTATGAAGCACTTACTTATCTACTTTTATTTACTTTATTACTTGCTCCTGACCATCCATTTATCTTAGTTACTTATATTCAACGTGGTAACATCAAAATACTTCATAGACTTTAAAGTATTTATCCTGAATCTTCCTCATCATTAGTATATTGCTTTTGTCATGCAAATAAAGTACTTTTCCACCCTTGCATGAGATGAGGGACTAGAAGCCATGATTTGAATGTCCATACAGCATCCCAGTCTCTATAGGTAAGTACAGGCTCACATACACTGATGTGAATGTATTGCTTCCGCTTCATTTACACCTAGTTGCAAATCTCCACTTGGCAGCGCAGATTGATAAAGCAGATGTACTTCCCAAGGCTACTTTGTGTAATTGCAATTGAAAGAGATGTTACTTTCAACCAGCCTTTTCTGTGTAACATCACAGAAAACAAGGACTTGGAATAACAGGTAGATATCTTCAAATTTCTCCTAATAAGTAAGCAACTCAAGCCTGTAACAAAGCTGAAAACTGAACAGACTCTAAACTTTCTCTTTCACCCTACAGCTGGTTATTTTTTGTGTGTTTTCCTGCAGTAACATAAACAGAGAGGTATATCTGTCTATTTTAAGATAGATGTTTTCCTTGCATATAGTTTCTTCCTAGTTTTATCTTAGGAAACAAAAACACAGATTATCAATCTCTATTCAGCATTCAGGAGGTAGTGTTTAACTTGCCTGGAAAAAGAGCAAATTTGGGATAAGAATGGGGGGAAAATGAATCACAAACACAGGCAGAGACTGTGTTTTGGAAAGTTTGTAATCATTGTACCAGATTTCAAACAGAAGTCCAGTAGACAGAGAGATCCTACAGAGATTGCACAAGATGTTGGAAATACTCATACATTGCAAAACCCAGGGCACAGAGACACACGCATGGCACAGTAAGTTCTGTCCCCAAAACAGCAAAATCTCTTTAAAGCAATAAGCTTGAACAATCAATTTTCAGCATTTCTACTTTATGTTTCCCCCAGGGAAGGGAAACAACCTTCATTACACTGAAAAGTAAATAGAGGCAATCTCAAGGAGACCTTTCAAAGAAGCAGCAAAGAAGTGTGTTAAGGCCCAGGGCTGGGATGCTGCAGTATGGGACCAAAGAGAAGAGTCAGTTCAGAAGGAGAGAAAGCAGCAATATCTTCACATAGACTGGGCTTTCCTGATTCTAGGATGTAGGGAAAGTGTGATTTCTCCCTCATAAAATGAACCTGAAGTCTAACATAGGACACCATCAAGCTCTAAATATTTGGAAAGTAGTGAAATAATACATATTCCAGAACCATTAGCAGCATGCCTTGACTGACACAACATTGCCATACTTTTGTGCTGGTTTGGTACCTAGAAACCTGAAGTTTGTCCTGTTACCATATTCCTCACCTTCTCCTGGCCTGTATGTGGAAACACATGGACCATTAACAGAATACCATGTGTCAGAAGGAGATTTAGCAGTCTCATAATTCTAATGAAGGCTCTAATGAAGAACAAAGATGCTGCAGATGCACCCTGTAGAAATACCATCCCTCAGTTATTAAAACTCTGTAGTACAATCTGTCTGGCATACACACACTTCAGCTCCTGGTGTCCACGAGCAGTGACACAGCTGGCCACCCCCACCTCTGTCACACCAGCGTGGGGTGTCCTCACCCTCCCACTTTCTGCGTGACAGCACCGACACAAAGAGACAGTCACACCAGAGATCAACCTTCTGATGTTCCTGCCTGTGCGGATCCAGAGGAGATCTGAGCCTCATCCATGGTATTTTATTTCAAGTGTCTTTTCTGTAACTCCTTCCTCCGTAGGTTAATGAAGACTTAAGCACTCCATCTCGGCAGCACTGATGTAAAACGGCTGCTTATTGCCTGTTCCATCTCACTGACTTTTATTGTGATACTTAAACCAAAATGGTGAACTATTACACTTCATAGCCTGCAAATAAAAGCAGAATGTTAAAAAGCAGAGGCTATAACCTCTGATCCAGTCAAAATTGCTCTAACCATCTAAGACTCATAATCTTGAGACAACTTTATTCAGCTCCAAAGGGGCAAGGAATGGCATGGATTATCATCCACGGCATATAAGGGACTTTAATTGTAATGCTACAATTTTTATTCTACCCATGCTCAAAAACAGCAGAAGAAACCCTAAGCCAGCATGTGAAACAGCTCAGCTCCATTTACTCCAGTGGAGCTAATTCAGTTTACATCAGTTGCGATTTAGCCCATCAGCTATCAAGACTTGAATAATCTGCAGCAAGTAGGGGATATTGGTTCTCCTTTTCTTTGGTCCACACAGAGAAGCCACTGAGGTGATGGCAGTCAATTTTCCCTCTTTTCAAAGACTCACCTGTTCTGCAAAACCATTACAACTACAAACACTGCATTTCCAATCCCACACTTTACCGGAGCCACTTGGGCAGTACAATATCCATTTTTAGAGCCAGGAGGTCCTGGGGTCAGGTCCACAGTGGCTTGGGCACAAAAGCAAATAGGAGAAGAGAGAGAGATGGCACTCAGTCACATTATCGGCTTCCTGATCTTGAGAAAACCCAGAGGCCAGTAGAAACTCTGGCTCAGGTTGGAGAAGGGAAGGGACTGCTTCTTGCTGTAACCTCACACATGCAAGTATGTTTTGTTAATATTGAAATAACATTGTTTTTAAGGATCTACCTTAGACATATCCAAGTTAGCTAAGATGGATTTAAGTTCTGTATTCCAACACACTTCCCACCCACCCTATGGAAAAGCACTATTGAACCAAATGCTGGACATCTTTAGTAATGAAAGCTTACCAAGTGGTTGATAATTATTTGTGCAGAATAAGGAGGGGTGTAAAAAGAGAGATCTGAGAATGTATGCGAAACAGAACTCAGAAAACTTTGAATCAATAGTGACAGTAAAGTCACCACTACTCAGAATTTCTGATTTTGAACAGGGTGAGAAATCAAAATGGTTAAGTTGCAAGGATGAAATAGTTTGAGGGATTTCTGATTTGACCCAAAGCAGGGAAAATTGGTATTCTCACAAAAGGAGCCTGTTCACATTGGACCTGTCTTTCTGCTTCTGGTTTCCTCACTGGTAAATCTAGGCAATACCTTTGAGGGATCTAGAAAAGAGGAAAAACTGATACGACAAAAGGGGTAATGGCTTTACACTGAAAGAGGGTAGATTTAGATTAGAGATAAGGAAGGAATTCTTCACTGTGAGGCTGGAACAGGCTGCCCAGAGAAGCTGCGGATGCCCCATCCCTGGGGAGTGTTCAATGCCAGGTTGGCCGGGGCTTTGAGCAACTTGGTCTAGTGGAAAGTGTCCCTGCCCATGGCACGGGCACTGGAAAATTACCTTTAAGGTGCCTTCCAACACAAACCATTCTATGATTTTACAATGACTACTCTTTTTTCTCTACTTCAGAAAGAAGGAATATTTTAAGGATATTTTATATCAGTCCAGCAATTTAGCTCCTCAAAAGAAAAAAAAAAAAAAAAAGGCTTTAGAAATACCTAAAAATAGATGCCATTAAGGAAATAAAGCAGTTTGACATAGTAGCAGCATAAATGTGTCTTCGCTTTGCCTCTATGAGACGGCAAAGCCAAGAGAGATCTAACTAATGCAACTTAGCTCTCTAGCTCCCATTCCCAGGAACCGATCACCCCAAAATCTTCACGGCACCCCCAGGGGACTGCAAAGCACTATTTATCATGTGCTTTTTACAAACCCAGGGAAGTGAAGCACAAGAAGTGATTTACCCAAGGTCCCGCAGGAAGCCTGCAGTGCACCACAGTGTTAAAACTGAGATTCCTTTTTATGGGGCAACGACCAGCACCCTGAGGCCAGCCAGGCTCTCAGGAGCAGAGCCCAGGTCAGCCCTCACCGAATTGCCTGGTATCCCCCTCCCCAGAGGCATCCCCGGCCATGCCAAGTGACCTCTTGCCTCTCCAGCCCTGGCTCGAAGCCAAGGGAATTCAGTTCCCCCTCTTGAAATCCACTCTCTCTCTCTCATGGTAATGAGCACTTTAATCTATCAGAAAAATGTAAAGCTTCTTGGCGCCGCTTTTTATTCCTGATCTGTGTTTTCTCTCTCTCTCTCTTTTAGGTTAATTTATCTGATTACATGCAATGCACTGCAGCCGTGTTAAGGTACCAGTCGAGTTTCCACTTGGAGGCTTGGAGGAAAGATTACCATTAAAACGTGACTTCCATCCACTCAGCTGAAATTACTATTGATTGCCAAAGAAAAATATTTGTGCTGTGAAGCTGGGAGCTATGATGTTGAACCGTATTAACATAATGTTAGCATAGCTACGGGTGTTTAGTGGCACGCAATCAGATTTGAAATGAACGTTGATTATAGATTGAGATTAATGTTCACATATTCATAGGAACACAATGAAAAGAGCAATTTCCTTTCTACCACAGATCAATGGTTTCCCCATTCAATTATACAGCTGTAATAATTGCATTATGCGGAAATATTTCTTAATGGCTTATTTCATTCTTTCTGTTTGCCTGTGTGTGCGAGAGAGAGGGAGAGAGAGAAAGATCCTATGTATTTGCACGCATGCATGCATACATGTGTGAAATCTTTTGTCAGGTGTGCTTGCCAAAGCCTGCATCCAGTGCAAAATACTTTAATTACTAGTGCAAATGTGTAATCTTTGGCTAAGCTAATAATCTCTTGGCATTTTCCCACTATTCTCTTTGTTCCCCAACAGAGTCCTTAGACTCCTCTGCTTGTTTAAGGTTTTAACAACTGGATCCCACTGCACAGCAGATACACCAGGCTTGGTCTATTTGTGGCTTTGAATCCCTAGCGTTGGCCAAAATAGCACCATCATAGCCAGAGACACCCTACTGGGTCCATGCCTGTGTGTCCCACTCTTCTAGTACTAACAGAAGCTGGATTTGTGGTTAGAAGCTTTGCAGTCTGGCACAGCCAAAGATCCTTACTCTCTTAGTGCTCTCCATCTACTCATAGTTGGTGTAACTAAGAAGCACAAGAATAGTTAAGCAAAATAACTTCCTATGAGCTTTGTTCTTACCACACAGGGATGTGGATTCAAAATTAAAAATGAGGTCTTGAATACTGAAGATACATCTGCATAAACAGGAAACAACTGCTAGACATCCTATTTTATCTTATAATCAAGGCAAGATAGGTCACATTTTGAAGGGAAATCTGCTACCAAATGGAGACAAACTTCAAAAGCACCTAAGGTATTAGGGTTGGAGAACCTTCTCTTCCTATTTGAGTGCAATGCTGCTTAAGGGAGTTCCTTTTTCATTTTCTTCAGAAATAAAAGTTCCCACCTATCGTCTTGTCCTGGTTTTGTTAAAAAACAAGTTTCTCTTTTAGTGAATTTGCCTGTCAGCTAAAGCCTTCATATTAGCTGCATTTTCCTGGAGAACCAGATACATGCTTTGGTAAACATAACAATGGAATGTGAAGTTATTGATAAGCATGGATGGACATGTCGTTAGAGGGGCAACGAGAAACAGGTGATCAAGAAACTGACCAACTGTGTATAACATTCCATTCATGTGAATACTTCATATAAAAGTGGGAGATCACAAGGATCTCGTCCCTTTCCCCTTCTTCTTTTTCCTTCTGCTTATGGCCGACATTAGGACAGGACCTTGCTAGTCGTCCCTGCAAAACGAGGCCTAGCAAGAGACTGAGTCCAGCTCCAGTTGGCTGCAGAGTCCAATCCAGGACTTCGGCTGCCGGCTCTGCAGTTGCTGAGACTTTCAAGATGAGTTTTGTATATTTTGTATTATTTTCTCTATTCTTATTAGTAGCATTAGTAAAACATTTGTAATTTTTCCAACTCTCTTCTCTCTGTCCTTTTCCTCCCAATCGCCTGTCCTGAGTGGGAAAGGGGGAGAGGGAGGGGCAAACGGGGGAACTGGGGGGAGGAGAGGAGGTTAACAATACATCTGCCAGGGTTTTATTGTCACCCTGCAATCAAAACCCTCGACAAGATTAATTGATTCAACTCTACATTTTCTAAAAACAGAGACCACAGCTTCCCTAACTCAAAGAGGTTTTGCAGAGGTTAAAGAAAACAACGAAGCACAAGCTGTAAAGCAACCAGATGCAGTGAGCCCCATAAACACAAAAAGCACTACTTACCTCACACCTTGGGCACGCAGAGATGGGGCTGCGCATCCAGGAGCGGCTCTGCAGAACGACAACGTGGCAGCATCTCCACCGACACACCAAAGGAGAAGCAGGTTCGAGAGGAATCTGAATGGGCATCAGCAAGTGGGACCCAGGAGCAGAGAGGGCTGAGCAAAGAGGTGCCCACCACAGGCAAAAAAAGCCTCACAGAGGGGCCAGTCTGCCCTAAATGTGACTCTGGGACTGGTGGGTGTGAGTCCCATGTGATCCTGATTAGGGCAATTAACGCCTCATCAGCAGGTGATAATAACATTGGCCTGTGTTACTTTTATGGAGACACACAAAAAAGTGCCTTTTTTTTAAATGCAGCAGAGTATTCCAATATCCTCAAACATTTACTGTGTTTGTAATCTGTAACATAATTTCTCATTACTAAACATTTTGATACTTGATAGGTCTCTAGGAAAAAAAACTCCATAGTTTCTACAAAAATATTCTGACAGCACTCATTTACAAAAGCAGCTAGAAAAAAAGAAAACAGCTGTTCTATTAATCCAAACTAGGTTTCATTTCTTAGTCACATCTGTCTGCCGCTGCTAAAGGATGCCATAAATATTAGGCACATTTCTTAGGACACCCAGGACAGTTTTGTTAGTTGGCAAGTCTCCATAAGTCATTCACCACAACACATCTTGCTAATGCCACCATATTTTTTTCCTTTCATTATAGTTCTGTACTAGACATATTCTACAGACCATATTGCTGGCAACAACCAAAACTAATATTACAATTAAAAAAATTACTAAAGCACAATTAATGCACTTCAGAGTTTGTTCAACTTTGAAGCTGAGGGTATTCTGGTTGTACACTCCTGCTGACTGTGCTCTCTGCGCTAGCAAGAGTTACAAGAAACTGTAGCAGTCATCATGTGAGATCTGCACCGTGTACTTAAACTGGCTTGACTTCCCCAGTAGTGTTCATTTTATCCTCTATGGAAAAAAGCTTCCAGCAACACAACACAAAGATATTCCTCAGCACTCAGCATGGTATGGCTTGTTGCATTTGTCTTACTTACACTGCAAAGTCTTTGAAGTAAAGAATTAATTTTTTGCAGGTGTGGTTTTTTGTTGGGTGTTCTTTTTTTTTTCCCCCAGAGCATCCGGGAACAAAGATGTCCATGTTTTGGTATATTCTATCATTCCACATTGGAAGAGAAAAACATAAACTGCAGGCAGCACACAAGCAGGATTCAAAGTCAGATGTCAAACTAGTTTCAGCTGCTTTGCAAAAAAAAACTTCACCCCTTGATGTGTGGAAAGAATTACTATACAGGATTCACAAGAATTGCAGAGTCACTCTTCCCCTTGTGATGCTGAGTCATCAGATGATAAAAAATGAGCAAGAATGAGGCAACACAAGCCACTCATTCAGCGTTTCAACTGCCCCCCTTTTTCCCCTTTCCTCAAAGTTTCACATCTCTGTTCGTTTGGCTCAGTTCATCAGATGTCACATGGAGAAACAGGCACAGTTTCATCTCACGTGCATTTTTAGGTACCAGACAGTGAAGTTTTACAATAAGTGGTATATCTGGAGGGTCTTGCCCGGAGGGGAAATAGATGGAAGTCATCGCTGCTTTTATTAAACTAAGTATTTGGGCTTCTGGGAAGTGGGATGAGAGAAGTTAAATGAATAGAGAATGTGGAAGAAAAAAAATAGGTTTGATAAACCCCACTGAACAGAAAACAGCATTGCAAGGCTCTGATGCTTAAGATTTTGAAAGCTTAATAATTTTGAATACCTATATTTTTGAGACCTTTGAGGGAAGTTTGTTTTTACAAAGGACATTCTAGTTTTCCAGCTTTTCATTTAGCAGAATACCAAATTGTTAAGTCTGTTTTGAAGACCTCACTTGTTTTTTATGATTCAGTCACTCCCAATAACACAGTTCAGCCTCACTCAGCTGATACTTGATAAATAGCAAGTACATATGTTTGCATAGATGCAAAACTGGATCTTCATGCAGACCAATGTTAACTGCTGGTAGATATTCTACTCGTGGTATCGCTCTGGGTTCACAACAGCAACAAGGAGCTGGAGTCTGACCCGGTATCGCTCGTACCTGATCCAGCTGGTGGCCTGAACTCAGCTCCAGTGTCTGCAAATCTGCAACAAGTGGCTGCAGAAGCTGGAAGTCCCATTGCCAACTATTGTAATTTACCATGATCATTCAAGGCAGATACTCTTCAGTGTTGTTTAAAAAGGAAATTATCATGTAAATTATTAGATCACCAAGGCAGTAAATGCTGAGAAGAGGCTGACATCTTTACAAATAAATTGCTGAAGAGAATCTCAATACATACAATTATCAGAGGAGAGAATAAAAAAAAAAGGGAGCATTTAACAATCTTCCTGTCCCACACTTCCCTCAGATGTTAATGGAAATGTGAATTTCATCAAGGTTTGAATGAGCTTCCTCTGAAGAAGAGATCTGTCTTTGGCGTGGATCTCTTTAGAAACCTGGGGAGGGATTCATCTCACCTGACTTCAGACAACTCTAGTGTGGACAACTGTGTTTGATCCAGTCATCCATGATTCATTTACAGCCGAGTCAATGGAGAGAAACAGGGATTTTGAAATCATGATGGATGACCAATTTTTGTCAAGCACAACAAGATGAGATGAATTGTGCTTTGGAGCTGTTGACTGTTCTCCACAGTCTGTAGGAGAACCTACACAACCTGCTCATATGGAGATGTGCAGAGCTTTACAGTATACATATCCACAGTGAAAGTTTAGACAAGGTGAATTCCACATCTTTTTTTCTGAAATAACACGAAAAATATGAAAATGTGGATATTTGTATGAGTGCAGATCATGGTGACAGGTTTTTCTTCATAAACATGTATCTGACTCTTTGAAATTATGAAATTCAGTAGCTAATTATTATCTCTTCCTGCTTTTTAGCAAAAAACAAGGAAACATTATCTGCTAGAGGCTTGTTCAACTACAGGTTAATCTGAAATCACATCCTACTAGGTGGGAAACATAAAGAAATGCTTTGTTCTCCATGTTATTTCCTACAGATTTTCTGAGTGACCTATGATTTGGCCTAACACTTTACCTTGGAAATGTGGAAGCATATGGCATGACCTCCAACTCCTAATAGCCTTCAAGAAGCTGAATTTGGATTATTTGGGGTCATGGGTAACAACTGAGAAGTCACAGGTCAAATTCAAAACCATATTACATCTCTAGAAAAAATTACCTTTCCAATAACTTATGGCCTGACCTCTAGCTCTGATTAGTCTGTGAGGGGCTTTTGTCCTCCATTCACACATTCATGTATTCAAAATCTCCAGATCAAATAGGAAGAAAAAGTTCTTTCACCTTGGTGGTTATGGTAGAGTGTTCTTTTTTTTTCTTTCCTTAAGGACAGTTCTGGTTTTAGAAACACTGTATTTATATTAAATACTTTTCCAGTGAAGCTGATTTTAATCATATGCATGAGTTCCACCAGTACTGCTCCACAGAGTACAATGGAAATACCATATGAGATCAAATAATTTGATTTTACCCCATTGGGGAAAGATACACACTTTTAAGAGAGGCATTGATATCCAATAGCCGTCTTAATTTATGACATGCTTAATTTTGTGCATGATTACTATAGATGCCTTTGTAGATGAGTGAAAATCCATGTTTTCATATTCTATAGTTAAAGGCTTTGTTAATTCTTAGAGCGTTACTTGTTCACATGCACATTGTTTTGTACATCAGCATAAGTAGGACTTGGCCAATGCCAATGATGTTTATATCTATGAAAAACAAACAAACAAGTGACAGAGTAGAAGTGGAATGAGCTTGAATGAAAAGACTGTCTGTCACTGCTACATAGGCAAATACAGTTCAGTATGTCTCTGAAGTACCAATATGCTTCCAGAGCAATAAGAAATATCTGATGTCATTGGTCAGACATTAATATTCTAATAATAATTCAAAGCAAGAGTAAAAAATCCAACAGTAGTCATAAGAAATGTTACCTGTCAGAAAATAACATGATGACAGGTTGATTTTTCATAACCTGTGCTGCTTCTAGCTTATACTGGGAAGCTGATGGAAGAAAATAATTCTCAGATATATTCAGCATATATTTAGGAGACCACTGACCCAGACTTGTGAATCAGTGTCTTGTGAAAGTTGAGTTATTGTCATAAAGAGCGTAAACACAGAATGCTTGAGGAAGTGAGTCTCTATTTGCATCAAAGACAAAACAGTTCTTGTTTGAGAGGGAGAAATAGCTAATTGTCTAATTTATTTTTGTTTTGTTTTTGTTTTTATTTTGTTTTATTTTATTTTATTTTAGTTATATATAAAAGTGGTGTTAGGAGCTGCATCTACTAAGGGAATTTGACTTCTGGAGTCCAGTCTGGAGCTGACTTTTGTCTTTCAGACTCATTGCTAAGGCATGTTGAAACATTTGTCTCTTCCATGGGCTAACAAACGTCTGTAAATTTGAGAATTCAGTATATATCACACCGGATTAATTACCTAATCACAGTTAACCAGAATGCCTTGTGTAGGGATCGTCATGAGGTAGTTCTGTATTTTTCTCTTTACTGTTTTGTAACCTTCCATATTACAGTCTGTAGCCTTCAAATGACATGCTAGAAGGAAAATTACTATTTTGGAAACAGTAGCGTGACAGTAAGAAAGTGTATGTTGTAGATGCTCTGCTAATGCGGCTTACTGTTTGGCCTTTGTGAGCCGTTCCTCCTTGGCACTAGTCAACTCTGCCCCTTGGTCTGGGTATTAAAAGTCCCAATGTCAGCTGTTTTTGTATTATGCTGATGAAACAAATTCACAGCTTTCTTGTTTTCACAGTGAGAAAAGGGGCAGGTTCCTTTTCTGGGCACATTGTGTTTCCACCAAGGTCTGTTAGTTTCCTTCCCAGTAGAAGAACTCTATTGGGAACGCCTGTGTGTTGTCCTGGCTGAAGAGGGACCTGCCCCTGCCTGGAGCTCAGCAGCTGGTGAAGAATCTGGAAAGCGGAGCCCTACAAGTCAGTGGGACTGCTAGTGTCCTCATGGGTAGGTGCAGGTAGTTTTGAGAAAAAGCATGACTTGGAAAAGTCATGTTGAACAGTCTTTCGCAGTAAATACCAAGCCTAAACCAAGGTGAAGACAGATTGCAGCTTTTTACCACCCTTTTTACATTCCAAGAATGAGGAACAGAGCCCTGCTGGGAAAAAGAATGAAAAATTCAAGTAAGAGACTTTACATCGGGTTGAAACCTTCAGCATCACAGGTTAGCATTCTGCAAAGGCAGCCCCTGGGCTGGGTTATGCTGGGTAGCACCTTGTAACTGGAAGGGCTTATATGTCACGCTACATTGAAATACACAAACACTTTTCACCTCAGCTCAGTAAGTTCCTGGCATCAATCACAACGGCCTCCTTCTTCACCTGAAGTGGTTTATGCAAAACTGCCCATAATTCACTCTTTCTGAGGTTCACTAGCTCAACGAACCAAATCAAACCACCCCTGCAGATCACAGCAGCCTTCCTGCTGCTCTCTTCCTTGTTCACCATGACCATCAGCAGGCAAGTGGAAAGGTACTTGTGGTGCACCCTGTCTGTGTGAACTGGCCTCGTTCTTCATTTTGTACTTGAAATTCCAGATTCACCCTCTTCCCATTGCTTTCCCTGGCAGCCTCCCTCCTGGCTGGGTAAAAGCTGGGCCAGATATTGCTTTGTTCCTTTATAGCAATATTGCTGCTGCCCTCTGTATGCAGGTGTTGGGGTCAGAAATGTCAGCGTCATACTCCTTTCAATATTTTCTTTTCAACTTCTTCCTCCATACAGTTCCTCGTATCTCCTCCATCCAATATGCAGTTACACAGACTCTGTTCAGCCACATCCTGAGTCCTCAGGGTCTATGGACCAAGGAAAGCAACATAAGCACAGATCACTGTACTAGCACAGTTCAGCTCCTTGCTGTAGTGGCCAGACACTCTTATATTGGAAATTTCAGCTTCCAGGTGCAAGAGGCAGGAATGAGAAAGCTCCAGAGCCACTTTGTCCAGCAGAGCTGAAAAGGAGAACGAGTATCCTGACTGTCTCCTGATATCTTCTAGCTGCAGCCAAGGATTTCTTGCAGCAAAGCATCAGAGTGCTGAGTTGTAATACAAGGGGGTACAGAGGAGCAAGAGGATATTCTTCTTTCCTTCCTTCCTTCCTTCCTGGGCATTCCTGGCAGTTAAGTTGAGCTCAAAAGCATAGAAAGATCAGGAAGCTATTTCAGTGGATGAGGCCTCTGACACGTACACTTCAGTCTGGTGAGCATCTTGGTGGATATTTTGCAGTGTGGGAGGTACCATGCTGAGATCAACAAGTCTTCCAGCCTTTAGTGTTATTCTGGTTCAGATAGAAGCCCCTAGCTGTTATCATCCTCAAAAAAACCTTTGTGTAGCAGGGTCATCCCTGGATGTGGAGCTACAGCTGATCAGATGTTACTTGCACTTCTTCAGCAGGTAAAAAATCAGAGACTTACTGACTTACTCCATATGGTAATAAACACCTTCCTGAAAACTGTGTCACTGGTTTGGGATGGAAGCCCCCGAAAAGCAAGACAAAGAGCAAATACCTCAGTCTCTATTGCACCTAGAGAACAGACTTTGTTTGCAAGTGAAAACTAGATTTACGTTATCAGCCTGCTCCTGTCATGATCGTTTGCTGATAACGCAAAACTGTCATTTGATGGAGTATGACTGGCAGTCTCCACTACAGAAAGAGCTCCAGTTGGAATAGCAGAGTTTGATTCAGGTCAGGCTTAAGATTTGCTATCAAAATTACTGATGGGACTGAGAAGAGAATTAGAACCAAGAGAGAGGCACTTGCCACAAATAATTTAATCAATTCATTTCTTTTTGCTTGCTCACAGGCTGATTACAATTTCTCCCAATTTATTTCTTATTCAAATTTACTCAATGGTATCCTTTGCCCTTTTAAAAATAAATAATATTGACTGATTAGAAGCAATTCTCTGAGGGGATATGCTGTTTAATATTCAAAATACGTTTTGATTTAACCAATGACTTGGCCACATGGATCACACGGCATCATTCTCCTAGACAAGTGACAGCTATAAATCTTATGAGTCAGGAAGAAAATCAGAATTCACCAGGTGTATGGGTACTAAGGGAGTAGGATCACATAAAAAGGTTAAGGGAGTTTTAAACTTGGAGCATCCTAGAGGAAAAATCAGCCCCCCTGAGATTTGCCGTTTGGGTGCAAAGTTTATATTTAATCTTTTCTCCTTGTCTATCTCAGAGAGCCAGGAGGTCTCTTTTACCTTTGCATGCCCTAACTAGTCCTGGATCTGTAACAAATGCAGAATGGAAAGTGAGCATAAGAAGGAACCTACAGGGTGCAAACCTTGGATTTACCATTTGCTGTCTGAGTGGTGTGCTCTGAGCTGAGTGGGAAGGATTCTGCTTTGCTGTTACTAAAAGCCAACAACAAATTTTTTACCTCCCAGCGGGGAAAAAAAATGTTATAGGAACACAATAATTGTGACTAAAGGAGAGACTGAGACAAAATGGTATCTCAGTGCTTGTCCTCAGTTGAGGAATTTTACACCTCATCCATTCCCCCAGGGCTGTGTCTAAAGCCTGGATCTAGTTCAAAAACTTGGACACATGAGTACACAACCTGAGGTCACAGGAGGGACAGGGCTCCTCTTCTGCAGGACATGGAAATGTTTACATGCTGAATGTCCACTGCTGGAGATCATTAGGAACAGGTTAAATAACCACCTGTCAGGAAGGGCACCATTGAATTAATCTTGCTTTGTGGCCAGTCCATGGTCTAGACAATCTCATGAGTTTCACTCCAGTCCTTTTTTTGTGGGTATGATTCTTGATTCAGTGTAAGAAAAAATGTCCCCAAATCCTCCTTGCCCAGGTCCTGACTGGAAGACAATTTATTCCAGGCTTCCATCTGCTGAGACCCTGCCAAAAAGAAAATAACACAAGTGACTCTTGAATGCAGCCACTTGAAGTCCATTGTTTACCAGGTTCTGTGCAAGTGAAAGTCGATTGCCTCAAATATTTGCGTAGCACAACTCCTGGAAAAATGTGAGTGCAGACCATGCAAATCAAACTTATACCTGAATAATGTCTGTGGTGTTATTTCGCCTTTGCAGCAACACCAAGGTCTAAGCAGATGTGATTCTTGCTTAATGTGAAATATAGGACCTGAATTAGCTTGAAATATTGGGAAAAACATGGAAAAGCAAGTCTGGGAGGCTCTGTGTGGGACAGGCTGCACACCACCTGCCTGCACGGGAGAGCCCCTGGGGTTTTCTGCCCATGGCAGGACTATTCTTCTCAACTTTACATTACAGCCAAATTTAGCAACACAAACAATATGATAGAGTCATATGGAAAAAAGCTCAGAGACTGTGAACCCACTGCTATATTACCAGGACAGAGGTATTTCAAAGCAGCTGTTAAGGTGTAAGGGTGGGTATATACACGAAAATCCAAGCAGAAGTCTTTACAGTAAGAAACACTTGCTTTCTCTTTTATAAATTCACCTCCCACCCCCATTTTTTTGCAGTTTCACCCTATTGTCAAATTCTATTTCTTGCACTACTTTCGCCTTCCAAAGAAAGCAAACATGTCCCATTTCCAGCAAAACGCTTATTCAGTGCCCGTCTTCCCAGTGCTAATGGCTTTCTCAGATGGAAGATGTCGTGCTAGGCAGGAACCAAATTAAAAAATAAACAATTAGTGGGCAGGATTCATTGTTTCTAACATGCCTTAATATTTTACTTTCCAGACTGGCAGCACCATGGGAAACCCAACACTTGGATGAAGAACAGCGCATATGGTGAATATGGGGGAAGAATTCTGCAGCTGTAATTCAGGTAAGTGAGCGCTGAGAGGCTTTTTTTCTTCTTTTCCTCCTCTTTCTCTCTTTTTTAATGTTTTTTTTTCCAAGGCAATGATTTTATAGCACGTATCATCAAGTCCGTATTAAACAGAGTTTCTGGGCTAATGCTTTCCAGCCTTGACTCTCAGACTTACTAACTGTTCCAAATAGTCCCTTAAAATGTCTTAGCTGTATAAATACATGAGACCTCAATGTTTCCCCTGTGGACTAAACCAAAAACAAGTTAGATTAAAAATACATCTTTTGTTTTTTTTAGTATTTCCAATTATGTATTAGCCAAAAAGAAAAAAGAAGAAAAAGAAAAAAGAAAGGAAAAAAGTCTATCACATGAAAATGATGTGATGTTCCTAATAATATTTTTTAATTGACGTCCACTTTGGTATTAGTTTTGGGTGAAACAAAAGGCCTCAGAGAAAGTCTACGTACATTTAGGTCTACAGAGTAGATTTACAGAAGAAAATCAAGCTCAATAAAGCAGCGAATTGTTCTTGAGTCTCTGACTTGGGCTGCGACTCCCTCACTGTGTCAGATGCACCAGCCTCATACAAAGCACTGGGAAAGCAAGGTGCCAAGCTGCAGGTTGCACAAAGGAGCTGTTATACCACCACAAGCAATTGCAATAAGCTTCATTCCATAGTAGCACAACCTATCAGGGTCCCCACAACACCCCACTAGCAGCACAAAGTGGTTTTCTGCACAGCAGTGTGGGACTGGAACTGCTCTACATGAATCAAATGACAGAACTGCCCTTGAATTCAGTGGCAAAAGCTTTGTCCAGTCTGATTTTAAACTAACCATCAGTTTACCTTCTTACCATTTCCAGTGATTCTTTTGCCATCTGATTACATTTTATTAAACAATCTTTTGCTATATATTACCTGTCCTTTATTAAATGCAAATTTGCAGATGATTAAACCATACAATAGACCCATGTTATATTGGATATCACAGTAAAATCTCAACAAGCATGAGTGTTTTCCTTTGGTTTGGAAATCAATGGATATTTAATTAAGATGGAGTAATAAGTCTTGCAACCAGAAGAATCCCTTCAAATTTAAATGAAATCATTATTATATATTAAATGGGAACACAGATGCATTTGAATAATTTCAAAGTTCTCTCGAAACAAGAATGAACTGAAATACTCTCTTTTCTTCCAGTCTGTTGCAAAAATTGATGCTTTATCCTCAATGCCCTCCTAACCTGGACACCTGGACACAAGAAGAAGGGCAGAGGACTGCTCAGGGGCCAGGATGCCATTTCCCAAAACATGAGGCAGTTCTTTCTGGCAATAGTTAATAGTTACTAGAGACCATGTTTGTTAAAGTTTAGAACATCCATATGAGAAACAAGCATTCTTCCCATGGACATCGAGTTGACTCTCATACACTAAATATTCTTAAGAATTTTCCAAATTTCCACTCATTCTAGGTGCTTCATTTGATTTTGGGTTTGCTCAACTTGTCTGTCCATCCAGCCTTTGATATTGGAAAGGCTACTGGGTGAAGACATTACTCTCCAATAGAGACTTATGAGGTCACTTAATACTGTCACATAGGTCAATATTCCACAGGAGCTGGGTGTCTATGACTCGGACACTCTGTTAATAACTCTTGTTTATAACTTCTCTCTTTTTCAATCCAAGGAAATCTAAAGAATATTTTCAGTCATGTAGAGTTTCCAAGGCATTGTCAAGGCAGCATCTAATGTTTGGTAGTAGAATTCAGGAGGAATTAGTACAAAACCATCCAGTAGAAAGAAGACGAATAAGAAAATTAGTATGGCTGGAAGGAATGTTTTCTGGGAATTCCAGAAATTCCCATTTTTCCTACCAGTACATGGTGTATGATGTTACACTTGTTCTGTGTCTGGAATAATACCAGTGATACTTTTCAGGTAAAAGAATGCATTTCTTTTGTGGGTCACTACACATTATTCAGCATAGCAAAGTCTGGGTAGATTTTTTGGAGAGAGAGGTAAAAGTCTTGCTTTCATAGTTTAGAAAGATCATTTGAACAATAAAATGAAATAATTGACTTTATTATTTCTTATATTATTATTTTAAATAATAAAATTATTATTAATAATGATAATGGATTAGATGTTTTGGGGAAGCAAAAAGGTTCTCTCTTCATCCCAGTCCCTTTTTCTCCTGTTCTCCAGACTGTCTAAGGCGACAGCATCACCTCTCTCAGTGCTCAGCATTGTCACGAGCAGCTGCGGACCCAGCATCCTTAATCACTGCACCAGAGCGCGAAGGGGGGCCGGCAGCAATGAACAGCATAAGAAAAGAGCAAAGCTGACTTAGATGGATCACATCGTTTGTGCCAGGACTGCAGACTGTACACCTCAATCCAGCACCGACACTAAATAATAGGAAACCCCCAAGATGATTATCAATAGGCTGTGGAGTACAAGTGCCTGGATATGGACTTTATCAGATAGCAACCTACAGATTAACCCCCTGGCCCCCTAATAATCGGGATTGTGCTGGTTACACCATCTATTACCGGAGCTGGGCAGGGGCTGGGGTGGAAAAGGAGGGGGCAGAGCCTGCCTGCGGGGTGCGAAGTCAGGCCGATTTCGCAACACGCCGCTCTGTCTCCCGCTGAATGTTTTGTTTTGTTTTCTTCGTGTGATTCTACGGTAAAAAATTCTTGGAGGCTTTATTTATTGCCAAGTGGAACCACTGTGTGACTCCGGAAATACCTGTTGCCTAATTAAATTGTCTAGAGAGGAATTTTGGAAAGCGCTCCTAATTCAGGAGCTTAATTTAGGCTGGGCCCGTGCACCAGAGCTTTCTGTCTTATTATTAGATGGAATTTTAATCATTGCAGATCTACCCCTGCCCCCCGCATTTTTTCCTCTCTCTCCATCTCCTAACAACCTGATTCTGGCACAATTCCCTTCCCCTTTAACCCTCCGGAGCTAAAAATAATATCCTCTTGGAACTGGCCAAAAAAAGAGGAAAAAAAGGGAAAAAAAAAAATAACAAAAAAAAAAAGAGTGAGCAAGCACTGAAGCAGAGGTGTTTAATTAGCAGCAGTGAACTGGAGATGGGCTCAGCAATCATTTTACAGCAGCCTCTCTAGAGACAGACCAAACACATTATGAGAAAAACCAAGCTCAGGGGTCCCAGGAGTAAGGAAGGTGGTGTGTTCTCAGGGTAGCTTAAACCTGCAACATCTGTAAGATGCAGCCCTCATATGCCCGGATTAAAACTAAAAAAAAATGTCTTGCAGTGAGTGAAAGGATGCTACAAGCAAACAACTTTAAGTAAATGTTTCAATCTGGCCAGCTGCTCCATGTGCTGTGATTCTTTTGCAGTTAAATTGCACCTTTCCATGTAATTTCACAGAGAAAGACGACACAGGACACAGGAATGATGGAAGGAGTGCAAGGTAGGCAGTGACACCCACACAGATCACAGGTGTGTTGCTTTTCTGAGCCCAAGTCCTCAAGGAAGCAGTTACCTCCGAAATGATCAGGCACTATGAATGTAGCTTTAAAGTACGTTGAAATCCTCAGATGGGAAGAATAAAGCATGGTTAAAATGAGTAGATCAAACTCTTTAAGACTGTGTCTGTGTTTGTGTCCAGGACTGAAGGTAACAGAGTCTGATCCTGGCATCTTCACACAATCATTGCAGAGAAAAACCCAAGAGAAGCTGCATTGCCAAGTTGAGCACAGCACTGACTGCCTGAGAAGAAAGAGCTTCACCATGCCCAGTGGAGTTGTCCTGCATTGACAGTGGTGTAACTGTCCTGATGAGCCAAACTTTGGCATTTTTCACTGGAAACAGAGATCCCAGAACTCCCATCGTCCTTGCAAAAAGGATAGCTGCAATCAGGTTTCACTGGGATTACAGAAAAACTAAGGAAATTCCTCTTGCTAGTCAAACCTCTATGAGATAATCTTAACACACAAGCAGCTCTGCTCTAGTATTAAGTTTCAAACTGTGTCTGTGTGTGGACAGCATACTTATATTAGAGAGTTTTTGCTGAAATAGTTTGCACTGCAGCATTTTCCCTACAGGTGTTTTAACTCTTCTGCTTTGCATCAGCTTTGAGCACCTTGTTAAAGATATTCATTTGCAACCCCAAACTGAAATGCTTTGATTTAGGAAAACAGACACATGTTCACATATCTATATGTACTTACAAGCACAAACCCCCTAAACTTTTGACATCTTGTAAATTTGAATTGCCTTTTTTTGTACAGCTGTATTTACTGGGCTGGATTGCCTGCCAAGACTATTAAGGATCAATCATTCGTTGTTTCATTAGTGCTGAAATGACTTTCTAATTGACTTAGTTATTGTACTTAAAAGCAACTTTAGCACAGGCTCGAAGAAGTCTTCCTAGAGGCCTCTCTGCATCCTGCTTTCCATCTGCTGTCACTTGAACTTAATGGAGATGCCTCCAGCAGAAGAATGGTATCAGACAGATCGCTTGTTCACAGGATATTGCTTTATTTTGTGTTTAGTTTGATTTTACTTTTTTCTTCCAGAGTCTTGTAATGATTTCATGTTTCTGCACTACGGGATATTTGTCTGATAATTATCTAGCTAAAATATCACATAGCAACCCAAGAAAAACACCAGGACAACGTACTGTGGACAGCAGAGGTGCCAAAATATTCTTGATACTTTCAAAATCCTGGTAACGCTTTTTAAATGGCCTCTTATTTATAACCATTCTGCAAAGGCAGATATATATATATTTTTAATTAAGTTTTAAGTTTATGTGCACTTTCCCTGGCCTGATATCTACTGCGTGTGCTGTGGTGCAAAAGCCCTGAAACTCAGTAGGGCAAGGACGGGCATGCGGAAGGAGAAGCACTGAACATCTCCAGTGTGAGAGCCATCTACTCCTCCCTTCATCCATTCGGAAGGGACTGAGCTGCTGGGGACCCCTCGCTGTACATCGGCACAGGAAAGGGAAGCAGGAGGGAATGCTGCTTCCCCCCAGCTAAAGATAGACGGCAGAGTTCTCCTCTGCTTTTGGCAGAGGAACAGGAGTGGCATTTCTCCACCTACTTCCCCTTCTGTTGGTCCTACCAGCATGGAAGGCAACATGCTGCAAAACCGCAGAGGAAGCAAACTTGCAGTGAGAACAGACACGCTGCTAAAAATGCCAGAAGAAAGCAGTTTTGGCTAGGAGGTAACGCACGGGGTGATGGAGGGCAAGATCTGGCTTATTAAATCCATGCCTAGATCTTATGGGGCTGTTAGATGGGGACTTCAGCAGCCATGAAGGAGTCATTTTAAAAGGCTCCACATCTTCATCACTGTCTTGAAGAGATCAGTGTCCTGGGGACTGTTAACCCCAGCTAATCTCTAGTGCTCAGAAAAGACCCTGCACTGAGGTCATTGTTGCTATTACAAGATTATAATAAAACAAATATGCTGTTGATTTGGTTTAAATGTGTCACGTTCTCAGCTAGTACTAATAGAGATTCCACTGTGCTGTGCTCAGGCCAGCTGCAATTTTCAAGTCATTATCTCAGCCTTCCAAATGGTCCTGTTGAATACTGGAGCAGAAACTTGGTTGATAGCATCAAAGGTTTGAGTTTATGACCTGTCATTTCCTTAAAGCATTATTGCTTAATTTGGATGGGTTAGATCTCAAGACTGCTTCAAACAGGTGCAAATATACCAGCTCGCTCCTGCTGGAGCAGCATTTCTAGAAAGAGGAGACAAGTTCTTTGTGGACCTGACAGGATTTCTCCTGATTTGCTCCAGAATGAGAGGAAGCTCCGACCCTGGAACAAACCGTATCTGCTTTCCTCCTGTAGAGCAACTCAAGCTCTATGTCTCTGTAAGAGCCTGTTTTGAAGATCTGTCCTTTTGCGAGTCTTATATTTGATGGTGAAAGTAATCAGGCAGGTTATCTAAAGGGTCAGTCTGGAGTTGCTTAGGTGGTTTCTTGAGAAAAAGCTTTGTCAGAGGTCAGGATCCGAGAGCAGGTGACCTGGCCCCTTGGCTTTCTGGCGCAGGACTTAGTGCCACTGTGGATTCAGAGCAGGAGCAGAGGCTGGCCTGGCATGTCATCCCTTTGGCACTTCTAAATTGCTTTTGAATATATGGGCAATTTGAATAGTGTCAGCTGCAGTGATATTATTAGATATTTCCTGGAATTTGAAATTAATTTGAAGGCTTAAGTTCCTAAAGTCAGAAGAGTCTCCATTTTCTCTGCCACTTTCATCAAATCGGACAAAAGATTGGATCCAAATGTATCATGACCCTCCTACTTTGGGTAAACTTAAATGAACTAAAACTTATTGTATAAAAATCTCAAGTGCACTAATTTACTGATAATCTTGGCAAAGCCTAGTTTTGGATACTTCAATCTGAATTCTCAGCCTGTGTGGACCTCTGAACACCTACAGGTTTGCTTCCATGACTTCAGTAGAGCTCTGCACAGTGAAATAGGTGAGAAATGGGGGGAAAAATATCTCTGATGCTCTGAGCTGAGCAGCAGCAGAACTGACATCTGAGAATTCAGGTAGACTCAGGGATTGATCTCTACTCACTTCAATGCAGGATGGACCTTAAGACAGACACATATGTAACTGGTTCTTGCAGCCTCTCATCCCTTGTCACCATGAAAAACAAACTATACGTTCAAGATCAATGCAATATAGAAAGTTACAGTTTGAATTATGCAAATATATTCAATTTTATGCAAATATACAACTGACCTTTCTTTAGTCAAAGTAAGTTGGCAGGTACAGGCTTTTGAGCCGGAGCGCAGAAAAATGAAAGGTGTCTGCATTATGCAATGGATATTTCTTCAGAGAACAAATATCTCCAATTATCTACAGCAGAGACTGTGTGACAGAACATTTTGCTGAGATTTGTTAAAGAGATTTCCTGAATCCTCACAGAGAAAAGCTGGCTGGACTTTTCAACAGAAATTCATTTTCAGCAGAAATAAGATGTTGCAGCTGAAGTAAAAAGTATTTCAAAAGAATCTGTTTTTAAACAGAAAAAGGCAGCAAGGGAAAGCCAAATCTGAAAAATGTTCAGGGACTTTTTTGGTTTGAATTTCAAGAAAGAATATTTTTCAATAAGCTTGTTATTTATTGAAAGTCATCTTCAAAAATACATTTACTTCAATGTTATGTCTAGTTTTCTTTAAAACACTTGAAGTCCTCTCTCTCCTCCTCTAAATTTTCTATGAAAAAACAACAGTATATTTTTGATTATGAGAAAACACGATTGAACTCAACAGCTGTTGGAAATTCAGATGAGTGTTCAGAAATGTTATTTTAGAAGAATCTGATGAATTCTGCTTTCTCAGCAGCAATGAATTTTTCCCTGCCCTATGCTGACATTAACTGATCCCGAATTTTACTATACATTTCAAAGCATTACTTGTCTATTAGCAGCACAGTTTCTCTGTCAGGCATAACAGGATTCAAGAAGCTAAAACCCATATATAGCTTTGAAAATATAACCTCACTAAGCACAGAGTCAGGAAACAAAAGAAAACAACATGGAAAAAGAGGAAGGGGAGAAGGCAGCTGTATGCCCAGGGCTTTGGGTATGATCTAGGCAGGGCTGATCAAACTTAGGAAGGACAAATATACACCATGAGTTAGACGAACAGCGGTGTGAAAATGGGAAGCAAACCAGTATTTCAGTTTTATTTTCTGTACAAAGAAAAGGCTGAGAACATTGTCATTGAGGCAGAGTTAATCGGGGATTCTTTTAATATTTTATCTTTAAACAAAAACTGAGCCAGACTTAGCTCTAGAGTAGAACCGGCCCAACAACAGAGAGGTGCCACCAGAGCTGCCAGGATGGGATCAATCCTCCATCAAGGTCACTCTGACATGCAGAATGAGTCCATTCTCCATCACACCAACAGGGTGCTGGAGCTGGTTACTCACCAGCCTATGCTCTCCAAGACTTAACAAATGACACAAAGATTGTCTGGAAGCTGGTCTCAGATTTAAATCACAGCTCAGCAAACCACAGACATAAAATATCAATTATACTGGTGACCTGGAACAGCAATCCCAACACAGAAATATTGTGAATCCTAAAAATCAGAGGCAATCAAGGATTTGATCATGTTGGGCACGGCTGAACTGGTTGACCAGAAGGGAACTGGATTTACTTTAGGACTAAGTTAGACATTCAGGACAAGAAAACCAGCAATTCTAATGCACAACACTAGCTAGAAAGCAGACCCACTGAGATATTTAGGCATTTAACTCCTACTTGGCTGCCATTTTAGAACTTGAATACTTTCATAGATCAGAGTGTTGGTAACTAGTGTCAAAGAGATACCCCTAGTAAAGAAGTAGGTGACTTGGCTACATGGCTTTCTGTGCATTTCCGTAGGTTTCAGCTGTTTAATTTGCTAATGCACTTTTTGGCATGCCATGGGGTGCTTTGAGCGTGCAGCCCCCAAACCGCATGGCCAGTTCCAGCCGTGGCTGATCCCGTGCAGAGGGCACGGAGCAGCCCTGGGCGGGTGCAAACCTTCCCGCTCTATGTTCAAACTCAACGCCGTGTGCTTTGCAAAGCTTCAAAGTGCCACTTAACGGGACTTTCATTTTCCTTCCAGCTGAAGGGAAAGTGTTGTTAAATCTCCCAGGCTGGCGAGCCGGAGTTTACACAGATGGAACAGTTAGCGCAGACCACAGAACAAATACCAGCGACCAACCAGTTTCACACTTCTAAAGAAAGAAAGAAAGGAATGGCAGAGGCAGGCCAAAGCAAACAGGCCTTGGAAAACTCGAACCCGCTGGCTGGAATTTTCAGCTGTTACTTTTCTTTTCACATTCAGGCTTTTTTGGAGGTCTCTCGAATCAGCAAAGCAGAGAGGGCTTTTGCGTTCGTATGAAAAGATTTAAAGCTCCGTGAGGAGAGCTGCGCTCAGTCCCAACAACCACAAAACATACATTGTTTGAAATTTTATAAACGTGGTTTTCACTGAGAGCCACATTTAAAAAAAATATATGTTTTCTTTCCAGCAAATAATATGTTGTTGAATTTCCCACATCTTGCCTAGCTATGGCAGCGGGGTGTGCCATTTTATATGCTTTTTGCTTTTTAAGCCTGTGGACAACTCCTGTGCCCCTGAAGGATCCCTGAGTCCTCTTCCTTTGCCAGGGCTGTCACCTGTCCCCAGTCCCCTCCAGTGATGCTGCCTGGCTGAGGAGGTTTGGGTCCCTCGGGGGCTCATCCACACTGCCCTGCAATCCATCTGAAAGGTCATTGCTGAATATCACAACCCAAAACCTCTGCAACACCCTGCACCGCTACTGCTGCTTCTCAGGGCAAAGGACCAGAGCAGGAATTCACTCAGGTCTCTCCCATGGCAATGACAGCATAACCTCTGGGCCAACTGGGATTTTATTTTATTAAGACAAAGGATTTGTGCCTCTCTATTCAGCCAGCCTTTCATTCTCGTCCTCCAGTTACAAAGAATTGTGAAGGAGTTAAAAAAGGCACCTCATGCCATTACACAGGCAGAGCCACTAGTGAATCTCCACTTGGCATCTGAGACCTGCTGGGTAAAATTGTTAGGGGTGGATAAATCTGTCTAGATAAAATTATCCTCCTATATTCCCAGAGACCCACATTCAAATGCAAATCTCATTATGAAATTGAAACACTTCATGCTGTGTAAACTGTGACTTGTACTAACAACACAGGGGCAAGTTCTGCTCCCACCCAAACAGATGTTGGTTAGAGTAACTTCAGATTGCTCTGTCAGCTCACTGGGTGTTGCAGGGGCCTCCTCATACTTTGGATTTACAGATACTGAGCTGAAGCAGCATCTCATTCTGAACTGTTTCATTGAGTACCTGTTTCTACCTGTTTTTACTTCCACATACCAGGGGTTTGTGTTTTCCTCCTTGCTGTATTAGTAAGACCTTCCTATCCCACCACATACAGTAAGATTATCTGGTACTTCATGTGTTTCTGACATCAGATTTTATTAAAACAATCCAGACTTCATGTAAAGCTACACAAATCCAGCTTAATTCAGTGAAGAGACTTCACCATTCATTTTAGCCGAGAGATTAAATGATGCTATTCAGGCGTGTAAAAGTGAGCGGAATGAACTTGTGTGATGAAAGAGAAGGCAGCTTGATAGAGAGAAATAACAAGGGAAGCTGTGCTGTCTCCATCCATGGATGTTTTCAAGACAAGACTGAATAAAGCCCTCAATGACCTGGTCTAATCCAGCAGACCCTCCTGAGGTCTTTTTGAACCTGAATTAATCCTGTCATCCTAAGGTGGGCACTTGTGCGGTAAAACTGGAGCAGGTTTTCTGGGGACAGGGATCTTAAGGGACTTGCAGGTCCCCAGAATGAGTTTAGCCTCTCCCATACGGCAAGAAAGAGGTTGCACACACACCTACACCCATGTCTCATCTACCTCCTCCACAGTAAGATGTTACCTGTTCAGAAATGGTACCATTAGCCAACAAAAGGGCAATGGGACAACAGGGCTAAATCCTTCCCTAGTGAGACCAGCGCAACATTCGTGCACCAGAGACATCATTGTAACTCAGTATTACTTATCATGGTTTTTTTCAGCTAATATTGCTATTTATACAGCTATACAAAACTGGACCCAGTGATCGCTGAGTTTGCAGCATTTTTCTTTTATTTAAATGCCAAGCGTGTGCAAAGAAGATAATGTCTATAGAAGGGGGGGAAATAGCAGAGTTTTCCTTTGCTCTGCAGTTCTTGCTTACCGTGACTAGTCCCTCCCTTTCAAACAACCTTTGCTGACAGAAACCCGCAATGATACATGGCAGGATGCACTAGAGGACCATGGAAGCCAGTGCAACGTGACGCGTTTACTGTACTACAACGTACTGTATCTCAGTGCTAATGACGTCTGGGTATTGAAATAACCTCCACAGGGAGCAACGCTGCAACACCTGCTTCTTCTGGATAACTCAGTCTTCATCTTCTTGCTGCAATGGAAAAAAAAAGACCTTCTCAGAGAGGCTGCTGAAGAGGAATGTCACATTAGGGCATGCTTGTTAATGACAAACCATCACAAGGTTGCCAAGTGTTGAAAAAGATGCTCTCAGGATGGCTAGTACTGGAATATTTTATGTAGCATTTAATTATCCAAGGTTCAAATTACATGCAGTAATGTAAATGGAAAAAGCAAGAAAACCTTTCATTAAGTGATGTTTAGTAATCATTAATCACATATTTATTATATGATAACATACCATAATAGGGCTTGGAACATAGGTCCAGTGGTTGAAGCATCTCTGACATTGCATGGAGCTAATGAGGCTTGTGGGTCAAATTCTGCCCTCAGTATAATCGGCGACGTGTGTAATTTTGTTGGTGCAATAGAAAACTAGCTCTAAAGGCCACTTCTCAAGAGTGCACCAGTTCCGAGAATGAGCAAAAGTCCTTCCGAGTAGGATCATCTACATTTTACCAAGTATTTATGACCCGAGATGGGATTACAGTGTCCAGCAAAGCACACGACCACTACCACTCTAGTAACACATAGAAGGGAGATTCAGAAACCCTTTTCCATGGGCTTTGCATTTCTCTAGTTTGTTTTTTTGTTGTTGGTGGTGGTGTTTTGTTTTTTGGGGTTTTTTTTCTGCTGTTTCTCTTCCACAAGACTGGATGTATCCAGGGAAGCTGCTGGAACTTCAAAGCGTGATCCCTGGGGATAATTTTCCTTCTGAATTTTTCCAGTGGGAATTTCTAACAAGTCAGCACAACGATTTGTGAGATCACCCTCTGCTTTCTTGTATGTGTTTCTAAGAAGCATAATAAGTTAATACCCAACTGAGATGAATACAGGACTTAGTTATTTGTACCTTTTTTCAGACTCTCTTCAAACTCAGGCAGGCATAGATTGTGTCATTTACAGTCAAATACTTTTCCAAATTTTTCCTCCTATAAAAGGAATATCTAATGTTATACCTATTAGAAGATACATATATATATATGGATATGCATATATTTTTTTTATTATTTTTTATTTTTTTTAATGAAGATCCTTTTGGTGGCAGTGCTGATACCCAATTTTACTATAGTTTGTCCTAATTCAGCTCCTGTTCCTATGATTGTCAGAATGGCTGTGGAAAATTACCAGTGCGTTTTTTTCTGTACAGATTAAAGTCACTGGCAAATGAAATACTTTGTAGGGGATTTTATCCCTGTTTTCAAACTGAAGAAAGTTTCCTCTTAGGTGCACACACCTAATGCGTATTAGCTTTAGCAATAGTAGGGGGAAATGCTCATGTGGTTCATATGTGTCCTTTGCAATTTCAATTGCTATTTGGGTTTCTGCTGCCACTGATAGGAACGTACATTGTATTTGTAGGGTGAACAATCATCCTCCTGGGCCATGCACGCAGGAGCATACACACTTGGTTTTATTCAAACACAGGATGGAGGTGAATTCAACCATTTATTCAGACATTCCCATGGGAGAATCCTATGGAAATCTAGCTATAGTTTGCAGCTTGGTATTGTGTTCCCTGCCAAAGAACCTGTAGTTAGGAAGGGTATTAGAGGACTGCTTTTAGCTGCAGTGATTCTTTCCCTGTTCTCTACAGCTAAGCAAGTAGCCCACAACTTGAGTTGATTTGGGAGCTGGTATTCAATCAGTATCCCAGAAAGTTACAGAACCAGCCGAGGAGAGGCTTGGGCTTGGTGTAGACCCAAATAAGTACCCCATATGTAACCACGGCATAGGAAATATACACTCCAAACCACCACTGATGGCATTGAATTGGAGCCAATGCTCTGTATAGAAATTATCTTTTACATCTCGTGAACTTGGAGCCAGAAACAGTGCTGGTTGCTCTGATAACACTGCGCCTCGCATTCTTCTATGTGTGTGCAGATTTACTACAGACTGCTTCCTCACAAAAATCTCATTTCATGGTAAAACACAGCATCACGCAAGGGATCCCAGGCAAAATCCAACTGAGCAAGTCCTGATAGAAGATATCACAACCACTTGGGCTATCCACCTTTTGTACATCTCTGCCTCAGGTTTATCTTCACCACCTTTCGAAGTGCTGGGTAGGGACATGCTGGAATGACTGAATCCTCCCTGCCCTCCCAGTGACAGCATTGGCAGCTCCTGCATATCCCAGGGAAGGATTCAGCCTCTGGCCCATGTCTGTGGGCTGAAGAAGCCGTGGAGAGCTGCCTGTTGTTAAACAGCTGCCACGTTTCATCCAAGCAGTGCCTGCATTTTAGTGGCGGCTGAAGTGCTTCCCCTGTCTACATTGGAAAGCTCATTGGGATACTTTTGGATGACAGATATTATTGCTATATTTAATTTTTGAAACTCCACTGGAAAAGTTAAGCACTTAGAGAAATCTCTACACTTACTACATTCAGACTTTTCCCTTGTAAGAAATGACTGCAGAGTTTGTGCTTTTAATTATTATCATTCTCCCTTGAAATTATAGGCAAAGGACTCAGTGACATTCGAAACATATATTACTGGCCTGCAGCCTTGTGCTACTGTTTCTTTATCTCTCTGCCAGGGCTGCAAATCAATGTTCTGCATTTCTTTCAGATTTTCTAAAGAAAATTGTGGAAAATAGCTGTTGGCACATGGCATTTTTCCACAATGGTTAGAACTGTTGAATGGGGCTGTAACAGGCTGCCTTGGAGAAGCCAGCCCCATTAAAATGCCAACCTCAGATGGATCCGAGCACTCTCTCAATCTGAATTGCATAATTTTTCCACAGGAAAAGCAAAATAATTTTCCTTGGTTTTGCCTGTAGCTTTGTTAAAAAAAAATAAAAAAATAAAAAAATTAACTGCCCCCCAATTCTTCTTCTTGTTTCTTCTCTTCTATTTTTCTTTTATTCCCCCTCTTGGTTTTGTTTTGCTTAAGTTCCAGCCATGGTGCCCTCTAACCTTGCATGATTCCTGCAGGATTTGCTTTGGTTTCTATTTCTTTACCCTGGTTTTGTCCAGGCTGTTGCTTTACAAAGTGACCTGGAAATTCACCTGTTTAAAGTGATGATTATTCAGCCAGTGAAATGTTTTTCCCTCAAAACTGTCCCCATGGTGCTGGCCATACAGAGACACCACCCACTGACTGGAAGCGTCTTTAAATCTTCCCCAGTTACCTCGAGCTTTAAACTTGTGGATCACTGGACAACACTGAGAAATTTTACTCCTTTAAGCTTGGCTTATTTCTTAGAGTCAGGGATCAAAGCTGACTAAGACCATTAAGAAAAAAAGCCATGACAGGAGCCTTTGGGTCTGTCCAGCAGACCTTTGGTGTTCATGGTGGATTGTGTAGGATGAGTTCCTGGCAGTGAAACTGAGCGCGGCTCCAGACAAAGGTGTTGGATGCACAAGATCTGAGAGCCAGAAGAACCAGAACAGCGAATTCCTGGATTTCCAATGAAGGTTTCTTGCAGAATTTTTGGTGACCCTGGTGGCGTAGTCAAATTGTGGAGCTGATTAAAGAATAAATGGACAGCGCTGTGAACCTAATCATAAACAAGTTGTTTCACTCAATATGGCAAAAGCTTAAAGAAATAAGGTTATATCTCGGCTTCTTCTCCCTAAAAACTGGTTCTCTCAAAACCTCTAGAGAGAGTCAGCTTCTGGGTTTTTGATTATATGTTTCATTGCAAGGTGGTGATGTAATGTCGTATGTGATAAAGTGAGGGAACCGAGCTTGGGCCAAGAACGGTGGAAGTTTGCTGGTTTAATCCAGGTCTGAGTACTCCAGATACATCATGCTGGAATTTCAGAAGCAAGTATTTGAGGTTGGAATATCTTGTTGCTGGCTGGTCTGATGCTTTTTTTGCCAGGGCAGAAGGAACTACTGCAATACCATTGTAAAATAATCGTTTCAAAATAGAAAACTGAGTTAACCTCTGGGTGTTTCAGCTACTGCAGAATAATGAATTGCTATCTTCATTAACAGAAAAAATGCCAAGGAGGCTAAATGAGTCAGAACAGGCAGAGACACAATCCTTTAATGAGTTGAACAGGAGCTGGTTTGTAATGTGAGGTTATTGATAATCCCGGGGTTTATATAACAGCATGATTCTAGGTCAGGGAGCAAAAAACACACACTCCTATATACACACACTGGCTGGCGCTGTAAGATGACACACTCTTCTGAACAGATGGCTTCCGTCCGGGTGAAGCACATGTGCTCAGGAAAGATGACTATTTTTTCAGCAGGGTAAGTCCTCCTGCCTGCTTCTGTACCTCAATGTGTAGGGCAGATGTTGAGGGTTTTTTTTTCAGTGAACAGTTTTGCAAAGGCTCACCTGGGCTACTGTGGCGCTAGATCAATTAAATTCATCCCAACAAACTCCATATTTAGAGATTTTATTTTAGAAGCACTGCAAACATCTTTTCTGCAGCTTGAGAAACACTCTCTTATTTTGCTGACTTCCTGCATGTGTACTGGGCAGTTTGACACCCAGTACGCTTTCAAGGAGCTCGATCTGGGATTGGGGAAACACACAGCATTAAATATTAATAACTATTGCCTCTTGACTCTTCTTTTTGTGCAGTCTTGTTACTGATGGGTTTTTATTTCTAAGGAAGGTGGTTTACTTTCCCAGCAAGGTGATACTAATACACAAAATGGTTCTATCATCACAAAAACAGCTTTTAATAATAGAGCTAATTTCCCTTTTTGCTTAATAACCTGTTCAATAACAGTACAACACCACTGAAGGGCAATTATGTTACTTCAGCCATGCCAGGATGCCAGTGCTAAGGGGATGCTGGTTGTCAGTTTGGATCTTCACCTGGTTTTGCTGTCCTAACTCCAGTCACTTTGCAGGAAGCCGTTTCACAGAATCACCTTCCCACAACATTCCCTGAGAATCCTTTAATTCCTTAATTTTCCTGTGGAGTCCATATGGACAAGCCTATTATTGAATAAAATAGAGGCAACTTAAAAATCATCCAAAAGAACATCAAGACTGACAGCTCTTGAGCCCATGAGTGACACTTTTAACCACGTTTGTGTGTAGTTGAAGGTATTTTCATCCTCAGAATTGTCTGTGGCTTTTGTTTTGGTGGTGGTGGTGGTGTTTGGTTGGTTTTTCTGGATTTTACTTGTTTGTTTGTTGGGGTTTTGTTTGTTTTTGTTCTTTTGGAGGTTTTTTGTTTGTTTGTGGGTTTTTTTAGCATTCACTTATATGCAGGGTTGGATGTTTTTCCCAGATAACAAAACCACTGCTAGATAAAGAAGAAGATGTTAACAGATGTCAACATAAGACCAGGTCTCAGACTTGACGTTTTCTCCTTACAGGTAGTATCTGGTAACTGCTGTTACAGGACTAGTGCTGGTAAAACCTTCCCACTTTTTCATAGGGTTGCTGCTCACGGAATCTGGTAGCAGCTGGGTAGAAATGGACATTTCCCTCAGTGTAAGTCACATTTAAGAAAGCCACAGCTGAAAAGCAGACGCTGTGAATATCAAAGGCTAGAACTAAATTCTGGTTTCTGTCATAACCACTCACAGGGGACACAAAACGGAAGGGAGGAAGAAAAACAGTGAGCAACTGCAGATTGTAGAGGGGTTTTGAAAGGGCGAGCGGTGACGTCTGAGCACGCCGCAGGTGTTCAGCTGCTTGGAGAACAAGCACAAGTGTCAGCACGTACAGGTGGCAGGAGCTGGAGAACCTCGGTGCCAAGTTCAGCATGCACGAGCAAAGCTGGGAGCTGGAGCACCGCGCAAAGAGGATTTCTGCAACCACCCCCTCTGTGAAGGTTTGTAGTTCCTCAGTGTGTGTTAGTAATGCACCCCCGGAAGTTTTGTGTGCCGTTTCATTGCTTTTTCAAAAGTCAGCTTCAGTGCAAGGTGTAGGAATGGGATCCAGGGTTGCAACAAGAGGGCTCTACCCGATTCCCCTGCACTCCTCATGGGTGGTAGTGGTGGTGCTGCGAAGCGGTTCCTAGAAAGCACAGGACTGAGCCAAAAATACAGCTGAACTGGTGTCCTGTTGCATTGGCAAGAACAGCGATTGCATGTCATCAAACTCCCAGTGTTCACAGCACTGAAAATAGCATGAATTTTCCCTTCTTGAACAAAATGATATATTCCTCCCTCAGCTATGGAAAAGAAACAATGGGGAAAGGAGATCAGATTTGCCAAGAGCAGTACGTCCCTTTCATTTCAGTGTTCTCCCTGACATGTAAAAAATGTGTAATAATTACAGAAAGGAACTAGCAAGTGCTTCACAGTTTGGAAATAGAGTCAAAATATTTCTGACAAAACATTTTTTCTACCAGAAAGAACGAAACCTCTGTTTTGCTGAAAACACAAATGAATCAATGGCAGTTATTTTGGAGAGATTATCCAGGTTAAAGCAGCAAGAAAAATGCCAAGAGATGTCTATATCAGACTCTAGAGGTCGGGAGTTCTGATCTTCTCCCAGTGATTCGAACAGAGTATCTGGGTCCATTCCTAAGAGCCATGAAGACTTCTGGCATGATGAGGGTTCGAAACACAAGTTTTTGAACTGGGGACAACTAAATTGCAATTGGAGAAGAAATTATGTAAGGCCCAAAAGGCACTTTCCATAGAGTCTTGCAAACCTAGAGACAGCCCTGCTGCCCCAATTTGAATTTTCCTGTTCCCTCTGCTGCGTGAATGCACTCCTCACGTGTTTGCTGTGTCTCATTTAGTTGCACAAAAGTGAGTGGGTGAGATAGTTTAGATGAAAGAGACTGTGTGGCAAGAGATCAAGAAAATAATTACTGCTGTGATCCACTGTTGTAGCTAAAAATCTCAATTAAGGGAGAGGATGAGCAGGAAAAGCCGTTGGAAGGAAAGAGATGTATGTATTTGGGTACACACACACTCATACATTCCTGCTCCTTCTTGTGTTTTCAAGAAATACTCTTGAAATTAGTCCAATAAGTCCTTTGGCTACAATCCTCTCCCCACCCTAGAGTTAGTTTGGTTCCTCAGAAACTTTAGAAATTGTCTCAGATCTTGCTTCCTGCCCAGGGAAATGGTGGAGTCACCATCCCTAGAGGTGTTTAAAAGACGTTTAGACAAGGTTCTTAGGGACATGGGTTAGTGCTAGAGTGAGGTTAGGTTATGGTTGGACTCGATGATCCTGAGGGTGTCTTCCAACAGAAGTGATTCTATGATTCACACAAAGGTTTTACAGCATCCTTCGGGATGATCATTTACATTTCTGCAGGGAGTAGAGTGAGTCAGCTTAATATAAATCTGTGGAGCCTTCACAACTGCAAGTACCTCCTGTTTTTTAAGCGATGTACTTAAACAGCAAGTGACTTTTTTTGTTGAGGATGCTTCACGGAGCTGGCATGGCTGAGAAAGAAACCTTTACCTGAGATGGTTTTCTGCCTCTTTCCTGTGGTTGTTAGTGACGATGACTCTTTCTAAGACAAGAGAGGCTGTTGTGGTGGTATCTGATGACAGCTGTTATCTTGTAAGCATTAATTCTACAAGGTCTAATAGGGAGATGGGAGTGTGGGGCGTGCCCAAGGTATTTCTGTCAGGTTGGGACTTTGATAAGGATGGAAAGCTACAGACAGTAAGAATTTCACAGCCCAACTTTGTAAAAAAATTAGGCTGGAGTGCTATAGATGGGTCTACGAATGTGTGCACTGTAGGGATCTCGTTTACTATTAGCCAGTTAACCCTGCATGGATGGATGTGAACCAAGGTATAGAACTGCTCTATGTAAAGTACGTAAGCTGTATTTAAACTATTGGTTTATCCATTAATGCAGTGGCATATAAATCTGTCACTCATGCAGGTTCACTTAGCCTTCTTGGCTGAGAACAGCCATTCATTTTGCAGCAGAGATCACATGTGCCTTTAAACTGTGCTTTTGAAACATTGACACGCTGCAGATGTGTGTGTGTGTAAACTAGGGAATTACATCTCTTCCACCTCTGCTTCTGCTTGGCAAATAAATACCCATTTCACTTGTTGCGTAGTGACACCTTATGTGCCGTCTCAGCAGCTTCAAGCACAGGCAGCCCAGCTGTTTGGGGGGTACAGCACAAAGCACAGCAGGGACAGGGGGTATGGGGGGCTGCGGGGACCCCGGCTTCCACCAGACCTATATGACAGCACCTACACACATTTCATGCAGAGTGGATGGTGGCATACAAAGCGAATCTTTTCTAAGGCAGATGATGTGAAGCAGTTTGTTTGCCCCATCATTTACCCCCACAAAATGTATGGAAAGGTTTTTTCATGCAAATAAATACCCTGTTTCCCCAAAAATAAGACCTAACCCAAAAGTAAGCCCTATCGTGATTTTTCAGGATTTTTGAGGATGCTCAAAATATAAGCATCCAAAAATAAGCCCTAGTTACAGTTCATTTTAAAAGTCAATTTAAATAGTGTCCAGGCAGCTTTACATGTGAAAAAGCAATACATTTTGGAGCAAAAATTAATATAAGATGCTGTCTTATTTTCAGGGAAACAGGGCTCCTGCAGATTTTCCTCCATGCAGAGAACCCAATTTTCCTTGGTATCGAAAGTGTGCTTTGATGTTATGGAGCGGTGTGGTCATCACCACCTGCTGCAGTGTGCAAGCTCTGAGTGCCAGTCCTTCTGCTAAAGAGCCTCAAGGAAGTATGCTGATGAGAGATATAGATATAGATATAGATATAGATATAGATGATATAGATATAAAAATGAAAGCTGCAATTACCTATGCATTGTGTCTTCTATTTCTGAGTATGGAAAGCTCTCCGAACTCAAAACTCTTGAAGAAAAAACTTAATCCAAATTTTCAGAAGACAGTATGTAAGTGTACCCCAGAGCTGGTGACAGCATGAAAACTACTGCTGCACTAATGCAGTCTTAAATGCATATATGCAAAAAGTATGACGTTAGGATGATCATGTGGAATTGGTACCTGGAAAAATGGGACATTACAAAAGCTGTAACTCGTGTCATTCATACTTCTCACTGCTGGAAGATTGTTGCAATGCCTGCCTTGCGTGCCTTGTATTCATTACTTCTGTGCCATTAAAGGCTTCACTTCACAGCCACAGCAGTAATGGTAGAAAATGTCAAAGACATGATAGAGAACATGATGTTGCAAGCTCCCTAATTAGGTTGTCTTTTTTTTTTTTCTATTTTTTTTTCCCTCCAGGGAAACTCCTACCTATATGAGGATATTGCATCTGGTGAGGCTGTGGTGATATACATGTGGGTGGTTCAAGGTGTGGAACGATGTCGCCGTTCCAGTTAGAACATGCTGATCATGATGTCGTATCAAAGAAAACCGCTTGCAAAATGACTGTCAGATGAACCCTGTGCAAGGGGACATAATGGCTTGTATGTATATGGATCATTTGAATATCCGTGTGGCAGCCCACATTCCTGTACCTGTCTGCAAAATGGGAGGGAGGGGGCACTCATAATGATACAGTCTCATTCCAGGACAGCCCGTGTGGAGGGAAAAAGTGTCTTTTAGCCTCTCCATTAACTTACAGCTATCCCTACAACTGCCAAAGAAGATACCCTGTGCCAACTACATTTATGCTGCATTCAACACCACACAGCTGGCCTCAGGACTGCAGCCAGATAGGAACGACTACTGCAAGTCTAGCCCCAGTTCATAGCAGTACACTTTATTATTAATATAAAAACAAAAGAAACAGGATGCCTCTAATCTTTAGCACAGTGTTGCCACCTGAAAAGGAGTTAGGTTATGGTTGGACTTGATGATCCTGAGGGTCTCTTGCAGCTGAAATGATTCTGTGATTCTATGACCTCCTCTGCTCCCCCTGCCATCAGGCTTGCTGGCAGGAGCGGTGGTGTGTAATAACTTCAGCGTGCCGTAAATGCAAGCGGAAATGTTTACCTGCATAACATCGCGCATGTCATAAATCTCCACGCAGTCTGCTAAGGAAGGACATGGGACGAGATCTCTGCCATTTCTCTCTTGTCTGTGCTGGACAAGAGCCCTGACATTATTAATATTCTCTGGTCCCCTCTCTAGCTGCTGAGGCTCTGCCCGTGCAGCAGGTAGAGAAAGGCAGCATTGCCATGGGGCAAAGGGTGTGTGAGGAGGAGGGCTGTGTGTCACACCAGGAACCCCCAGCACATCGTCCCAACATTGCAACACTTGACTTACACATTATCACAAATGGCAGGACAGCCCCTGCACCTTTTGGTGCCCCTCTTAGAGCAGTGGCCTTCGCCTCTTCTGATCTGTGGGTTCCCCAAGGTATTTTCCAAAGGTACTCCTGACTGTGAACTACTTTTCTTCATTACTTTGAGCAGATATTTCAGGACTAGGACAAGGATCCAGAGAGCTTTACAAATCCCACATGGCCTTAGAGTGGTATAAAGTCTCACCCTTATTTTCCCATGGATCTAGTCTGGCTGGCTCCAGCTGAGGTTCTGGCGCTGTTAACTTCTATTCAAAACGTAACCATGCAATATTATATGGGGAGAGGCAACAATTATAGACCATCACATCATTCCATTTGTCTTAATAAGTCTAAGCCTGATGTTGACCAAATTTATTTCCCATTCACATCCATGGGAATCATAAATTCCTTGCACCTCTCAGCACTTCGTAGTGTCAGGACCTTCTGACATCAGAACAATGTGCTATGTCTTTATGTCTTTAAACTTTCCAAAAGCAGATGTGCTGTGCCACATATTCTCAATTACTAAAGAGGATTAAAATCTGGGTCTGAGATGTGAGTCATGGAGTTCAAAGTAGGTCCAGAACTGAAACTTCTCTAACACTTAGGAGCATTTTGGCTTGATCTCATCAGGCCTGAAATTCCATTACTTTATCCTTGCATGCAAATAAGTGCTGCAATAGTTTCACTCACTGCTAACACAGCTATTACTTGAATAAAATGGTTCATTTGTTTTAAAGACCTCAATCAACACTCGATCCATATATTTTAAAAACAAAACAACCAAAAGACATGTTACATGGCATGAAATCTGTTTTGGGGAGGTCTCTGCTCCAGTGGTTTCTGAAGTCACCAGAACTCTTTGGCTGGGTTATTCCTGTCTAAATCACTCAGGCATCTCTCACTGCTCTGTACCCCCTTTGCCTGCTGCAGCAGGTGACAAGGCCAGTCTGTATCCCCAATGGCAACGGCATGGCTGGGAGGGCACCTACACTGGGGTGAATTAACCACAGAAATACGAACGATGCTTTAAATTGCCCAGTCCATAAATCATATGTTTCCATCATGTGAATCTATATGACGATCATCTTCATGGTGTGTGTGGCAGGGGTTAGTGTGAAATCAGCAGGCTCCGAGCAGTTTTAACGAAGGTTCATCTGAGGTAAGGCAGTAAGCTAAAGGCCACATGTTGCTTTTATTGCAGTTTTCCCCCTGCTTGCCATTCTGAGCCAACGGTTCCCTCGGAGCCCTTCGTGCCTGCACACAGACACTGGCTGCACAGACACACAACAGGCATGCGAGGCTTCTCTGCAGAACGCCTTTAATATTCTGTCTGTGCTGGCATGCTCTTGTCTTGCTTCATAAAACCTGTTGAAAGCCAGTCGATTCATTAATCTTTTGCCAAGAGACGTTAAATGCCAAACAGGGAAAGATGATAATGACTTGACAGTTCATAAGAAAGGGCCTGATCCTTCAGGGTGCTGAGAGCAGGAGGCAGTGGGATGATGAGGGTGCTTGGTGTGCTGCAGGATTGATCCCTCGTACATCTGCTGCTCTCTCTCTGCTCCGGTTTGGTGCACAGGGAAGCAATACTGCCAGCCTCGGGCGATTGAGTAGCATGAGTCAGGCAGCAAAAAGGCAATGAGTTTCACTGAAGTCTTGTAGGTTTAAAAAAATAATAATTGTCAAAACCTTTTGATTTGAATTTTAGGTCCTGAGATTTCAGGGTTCAGATTTCCGAGCTTTTATCAAGTGTCATGCTGGAGTTTATAAATGTTTAAAGAAACAAGGAGAAAAAGAGTTCTTTGCGTAGTTGCATGACTCAAGGAGCTGGAGCTTTGCTAATGAAACTGCAGTTATCACAGGAGTTGCGTTAAGCTAATCAGAGTGGATATTGCTCAGGTCAACTGCAATTTCCAAACCGTCCCACTTGTTCCAGGGCAGTTACTGATGCTGAAGTGGTGCACTGAAAAGCAAGTACAGTCTCCTTGGTGTACAGAGGAAGCGGCTCAATACTGAATTAGATGTGGATAAACTGCATTAAACTATATTTAACAATACCACTGATAGCACTTAAACTTATTAGGTATCAATAATCCCTCAGTTTCGCAGCAGCTCACCTCTGTCTCATATCCGCAGCATTTGATTGCTGCAGCCAGGGGCTGCGGCAGAGCCGATGGTGTTCTGTCCCTCCACTGATGAATTAGAGTCTCATTTTGTGGAAACTTTTTTCCTGAGTCATTCGTCAGTCTCAAATCCCCCCAGATGAAGCCAAGCTGGCGTGTACTATTCTTTCAGTTTTAAAGTGCTGTTCCCAGCTTAGTACTTAGGCATCCTCTCCAGTTTTAAGATAGAAGAAAATACTCCATAGAAAAACTGGCTTGGTGGTTTCCAGTCACCATTTATTGCTGACAGGCTTCATGATGAAATTGCAGTTTTCTGCAATGGGTGCTGCAAACAGACATCCTGCACACATTTGCAAAATGATTCCCTCGAACATAGATGGTGTACAAGGCACCACATGGCCCATACTTGTTATGTTAAGGCTGCCAGTCTCTTCACTGCAAACAAGATCGGTATTCGCTTTTTGTCTTTTTTGCACGTGCCTCTACACCGATTGAGTATTTGTAATTGGGTGCAGTTTGTCTGCTCATTGAAGGCAGTTCGGTGTAGCTGCTCTGTGCATTCTCGAGTCACAGAGGTTGTCTGCAGACAGAGCCTGGCAAGCTCATTGCTGTTCAGGGCTTTGCACAAAACAGATCAATCCTGATGGCAGGAGAGGACAACCCTGATTACAAAGAATGTCTTGATATTAATGGAGCCACCAACCAAGGTGGTATATTTGGGGGAACAGGGGCAGGTGATGGCATCAACAGAGCTCATAGCCCATCCTGACCTTCTGCAGCTCTCTGTCACACATGAAAGGAAGGAGTGGGTGCCTAGAGCAGCCTGTCATTACTACACCTCTAATCCATCTAGATCTTATAATTTAAAACCCAAGAGCGGACAATAGCAGCCACATTTGGGCTGCGTGTAACATGCAAGCAGCTCTGTGGCCCAAGTCGCAATAACTGCTCTGTGCGGGCAGAAGCGGGGAATATGGCACAGCCCAACCTCCTCTCCCTGAACAAGCAAAACTGCTCTAGATGGGTGGCTGCTGGTTCCCTGGGCAGGATTTGAGGGATGACTGGAGTTAGAGAGCGCCTTTCACTTCTGAATGACTTGTGATCTTCATTCCTTGGGCACAGGATCCTTGCAAGTCTTTCCAAAAGTCAGGGAAAAGCAAAGGGATTGCAGCCTGAACATGTCAGTGAAGGATGGGGAGAAGATGGGGGTTTGCCCTTGCCTGCTCCCATTGGTAGAAGCAGGAGGAGGTTCAGCACTCAGGCAACTAGAGAATACAATTCTTCTCGAAAAGCAGTTTATTTTACAGCAGGTAAATCAGAAGACAGGGACTGAGGGAGCACCCAAATCATCCACAGAGGCCATCTCCTTGGTTTAAACACAAAGAACCCATTGCTCCTCCGGAGGATGCTCTGCCAGCCCAGATCTCCTCTTGCTCGCCTGGCAGAAGAGCTTTCCTGCCTGGTGTCAGTGCTCAGGAGCAGGGGACAGGCTTTGCCGCGGCAGGCACGCAGTGCTGCTGGAGCCCAGCACTAAGAAAGACAGAAATACTCTCAGGTTGTAGAGGAGATAACAGATTTTTTGCTCTTTTTGCAAACTTGCAAGCCAATGATTCCCCTCTCGCCACGTCGAGCATATTCCCATGGCCAAATACCTTGAGACAACAGAGTAGGAGGATGCACCTGCCTGGGTCTGCACCGAGGCGCTGCTGGTGTCTGTGTTATTTGGGAACACACCTGTGGATGGGGTGAGTGCGGTGTGGGGAGGGAGGTTGTGGGGGATGCACTAGACTGTTTCCAGGAGGGACATCACACCATGGGGTACCTGGGTCCACCCTGTCTCGCAGCTATCTGCCTCGCACAAGCGTTTGGATCAGCGTGTCCCGCAGTGCTGCGAGCGCAGAGCCTCAGCCTGGCCTCTTTCTGGCAGACTTGTTTATCTGGGTGTTACGTTGCTCCAGGCCAAGGCTTAGTTTCTGTTGTACTTGTGCCAGTGTACACAACCCTGGCAGCTTTCGGCACATGAGAGGAGTGTCATTTTATCCCAGGTCTCCCTAGGGAACTGATAACTGTTTAACAGAAGATCAGGCAGAGGATGGAGCAACTGAAAGGGTCCCAGCACGGGGGGAAAGGAAAAAAACGCTGGACAGAGAGTATATGAATAATAAACTGAGGTGCTTTAAATTTTTATTTTTATGATTTGGTGGTGGTAGTGGTTAGCTCCAGACTAGGATTAATGAATCCCCTGCAGCTATTCTGCTTTGACTAGATCTGGTGAAGATTATATTAGAGAGAGTGGGGGGGGGGGAATGGAGGAAGAAAAAGCACCACTTATCAGCATGCTTGTACAGATAGAAGCAGAAATGTGCAATCTGATGAGACATCTTTCATTTCAGACAATGCAAGGCCTGCACAGTCCCTTTGGGTCTCTTAAACAGAGATATAATAAGCTCTTTGGAGCCTCCCAAAAGCACATTGCACTATGGAAGGTGTTGGAAGGAGCTAATTATGCAGCAGGCTGAAGGAGCCAAGGCACCAACCTGAAACTGAGATTAAGTTTTGTACCCAAAGCAGCTCTGGAAAGCTCAGCTTTGCACAGTGGGGTGTAAAGACCCAGATTTCCCTTCTTGCCATGCAGCCTGCACACACATCCCCAGTGCAATATAGATGCTATTTAGCTTGAGTAGTCTCCTGAGGACATAGGTCTCAGAACACTTTTGAGCGGCCTTCAGTGCAGCAGAGGCACACCATCTGTGCGAGTAGCAGATCAACGGTGACAGGATCATTTGCAAAACTTTATATGGAAAAATATGACCTGTTTCATAAAGAACCCTCTGTACTGAAGTCAACCTCCCCTGCCTTGGCCGATTGGGACCCAGGAATTTTGCAGAGCACTTTAGTTGGCAATTTTCAAATATGACCAAAGCAGCAAGGCACAGGGTGAAAATTAGAGGACTAGTATTTCTTGTGTTCAGCATTGGTGGTGGCAGTGGAACACGGAAGAAATTCAGGGAAACTTACTGACTTCTCTGCACCCAGCTCACATCTGTTCACAATTCACTGCTACCTGCCAAACAATTAAAAACAACCTGTTTTATTAGCTGTCACATCCCATAAAATATTTCAGGGCCCTACATCAGCAGCTGACACCCTGTCAGTAACAGCTCTCTGGGTTAAAAAAAAAATGTTCACAGTGTTATTTCAATGTCTGGCTCTCGGAGGTTTATCTCTAGTGCCCATCACAAGACTGCTCAAGCACTAAATGCAAGGTTAACAACTTCACAATTAAGGATGTGAAAGATATATAGACACTGATTTTCATCCCACCCTGAGTTTGAGAAATACAGGTCTCACAGGCTGAATTGTTCCAGGGCTGCTCCTCCAAGGAGTGTGCATGGGCTGAGATTTAGGTGAGCAAGTGGCTGTCCTGGACTTCAATGGGAGATAATCAGATGAAGGCTCAGAGGGGCACTTCTCCCTGCTGACAACTGGGAAAATTGAGGGATGGTGGTACAATGCTTTTCCTTAATTTTTGGGGTCTAAGAGTAGAGAAGATGGGGGAAAGATATTATCTAATTGCACAGTAGCCAGAGGTCAGAGGCCCTGATCCATAAATATATTTGGGAACATAATGCTAACCAAAATGAGTGGACACAGGTATTGATGTGCCTCTATGGATCTCTATGACTAGTTACAGCTGCACAATCTCTGCATAACAAGATCCAGCTCTGCTCAACCCCGTAACAGTCTGTGCATCCAGCCACTCATTTTATGAAGGTTTGATGGGAAAAATATGTCCAGGATACCCAGGTGCTGCCCCTGCCCTTGCTTGTGGCGTTGCTGGCACCATGCTCATGAACTCATCAGATGTTGCACTGATGTTGTTAAGCCCCAGCAGTCCCAGTCCTGCTACTGGTGCTCCACTCCAGCCACTGCAAAGTGTTTAAGGCATCCAATCTGAAACAGATCGATCCCTTCAGCACCGTCCTAAACCTGTAGAGGCTGCCAAATTCTGCCTCTTTTGCTTCCCACAGGAACAGGGAGACTTCCCACAAACTTTCCTTTCTAAAATGTGTTTCTCAGAGTTTTGAAAAACTGCATTCACCTATGTTTGAGAATATGGTGCCCAAGGTTGAAATAAAAGTGTCAAGACTGAAATCAGCATTTTGAAAAACATAAAGACTTATCTGTTTTTTAAAGCTGAAGATATGAACGTTCTGAAATCCTGAGGAAGAGATTTTGCACTTTTTCATGTAAGAGAAGGAAGTCAAACTCCTTTTTTTTTCTTTTTTAATGCAAAGCCAGATGCAATATGAAACACAAATATTTTCCACATTCTGCATACTACACAGCCACAGAGTGATGAGTCCTGCTCCATGGAACTCAGAGTTGAAATGGACCAAAGAGAGATGAAATATCGTGTCCAAGATCAAACACTAACCTGAGAGCTAAATCAGTGAACAGAGCCCAGGCCCTTTGATTCAGAACTGCTGGCTGATTCATTCCAGTCATCCCACCTGATATCTTTTTAAGTTTCCATCCAGGCTTTATCTTTCAAGAGGCAGCATTATATTCAGTACTGCTGTTCCATTGCACAGGTACTTTCTATCTGGCAAAAAAATAACCTGTGACTAAATCATCTGTGAACAAAGCAAAATGAGGAGGAAATCAGATGTCTAGATCCTGTTAAACTCCCAAGCACCAGGAGGTGACAATTTGTAACCCATGGCTGCATCCCTGATATCGCAGGGGTTGCAATTCCTGCCATGAACCACAAACGGGGCCTGTGGAATCATGTATGTTTCAGGATGAAAAATAGTTGATTTGCTTGAAATGATATCAGTTTTGTATACCTGTTTTCAGATATATTTTCAGCATTAGTACAACATGGTTGTCCAGTGTAGGGGAAACAAGTGGATCAGATTCTGCCCCAAGCTGCCAGCACACAGTCCACACCGTCACCAGCAGCAGCATGGGCATGACCCAAGGCAGATTTTAGATCTGAATGGCAGAATTAGGCTTGTATAGGTTTTGTTCCACACAGAGATTTTTGTGCAATTCTTAGATTATTTTATTCCTGGCCGTTATCCCAACTGAAATGTGATGTTTTGACCCCACCAACAGGGACCATGACTTACTTTCGGTGAATGGCAGCTTCTTGGTCACTTCTCACCCTGGGTTTGTGCTCTTCTAGAGTAGAGATTGGGCCTCAGAAAGTAATTCCCACCCCAGGAATGCCAGGGCCTCCTTGGCATAGCACTGGGGAAGTTAATGCTCAGACCTTCGTGGTTTCATCTTGTTCCAAACCTCCCTATTTATCAGCAGACACAGTCTGCATATCTGAGCCCCTCATCAGCCTCAGGGTATAACAGGACATGGAACCTACTGTTTTAATAGCAGAATGGAGGTGGAACAATGCTTTTTTCCTCTCTGTAGAAGGAGGGTCTCATGTAATAGGAGTGTAAATTTCTGCTGATGTACATTTGTGGGCTTGAAGTTGCATGCCTGAAAAGAGCACCAGTAACTGGTTGTGGTGAGAAAAAGATGAAAACAAAAGAAATTCCTTATACTGGCATGGTTCTTCAGGAAAAAAAAAAAATAGGAGAAAAAATAAAAGAAAGAAAAAGGAAGTGGCTTTGGTTGTAGATGTTTGCAAAACCCCACATCAAACTCTGACAAAAGCAGATTTGGAAGTGTAACCTCACTGATCCTTGAGGAGCACATGTGGTGTCAGCCCTCTAGTCCTACAGGCAGTTTCAAAAGCGCCTCAAGGAAATTTCAACAGGATGTGAAAAATTTTCCTTTGGACATCTCTGTTTGTATGGCATATTTTCTGTTTCATGATGCTCAGGCTCCACATTTCTATTATTTAAAAAAAAAAAAAATAAAAATAAAAGAAGAAAATCCCAAAGCAGCAGTGGGAATAGCATGGCTAAACCTTGGGCAACTCTTTGAACCTCTAGGCCCTTGGTGATCTTAGCAGGTGAGCTGAGATAAATCGAGCTGCTCTTTCGGCAGCACACTGGACTGCTGGAGTAGAAGAGGCGGGTGGCAGAAAGTGCTCTTTGATATAATGATATAACGTTCCCTCTCAAACCTCAGGGAGCCCCGTCTCCTAATATTATTCTTTCTTCATTTTCAATTCAAACCAAAAGTGAAAACAGAAAGAAAATACCTCTCTTTTCTCTCCTTGCTTGCTTTTCCCCTTCTCTCCCCTCCTGCTGCTGCGACGGCGATGGGAGGGGAAGAGAAAAGGGGTTGGAGCCTCTTAGATCAGTTTCATGCACAGGAGAAGTAAGACAGGAATTATTTTTCTTGTTAGCCTTTTTGTAAGAAGACAGACAACCCTTTCAGCCCAAATACAATATTGTAATTGCTCATATTCAACTGACAGAGGTTCCCAGATGAGCTTCACTGAGGCGTCATTTACTAATCTGTCATGTTCTATAGCACCCGGCACAGAGCGCTGTAAAAGTGTCTTCTTCTCTTTAAGTTATTTATATAGTTGGCTGAAAGCGCTTTGCTTGTACAAACTAGAAACTATTAGATTAGACCAGCAGAGACAGCCAGAGGCAATCTTTTTAACAAAGTGAGTGGGATTCAAAGTAGGGTTGGAAAGCAAATATTATTTCACTGGAAGTCTATTAGAGGTAGTTCCCTGGATAACAAATAAGTGCTTTGTTAGCTTAGCTTGAAGAAATGCACCGGTCAGGTTGGCAGCAGCTGGGTCTAATGGTAAACTGTGTGATAGCAGATGATAATTCTGTGATCAGTGCAACATGTAAGCCAATTTTGCTCTCCTCTCCTTCATAGCTTGTCACATCCCTGGGTTTACTTATTTAAAGTACATGTCAGAACTTAGCAGCTGGGGATAACTCCATTTGTTTTAAAACTTCTAATCATAACACACATAAAAAGGAAAAGTATGTAAATTCAGCCTATCAGAAAGCAAATATTATTCTCACCAGGGAAGGCTAAAAGGTTGTCCATGTCAGTGCTTCAATAAAAGTGGAATCTGGGCTCAAACCAAGTTTTAGACATAGATCTCACCATGACAAACAGAAACTCGGAGTCTCTACATATTAGGTGAGATTAAAGCATATTCACAAAATTATGCAAAACAATTCATAACCACTACTAGTTGCTAATTCTGGCAAATGTCACTCCCATTCAACCCCGAGACCAATGCTGTCTGGATAACATGATTTTGGTTTGGTAGAGGACAAAAAGTCTCTGTGCTGTAAATCCACATGAGGGTGATTCCTAAAAGCAGAAACTTGTTTATATAACACCTTTGGATCTATTTCTTTCCATGAGAGGTGCTTCATCCATGTAAGAGGTTGTTTTTATTTATTATTAATAACCACTTGCCTGTTTGGAAATTCCCTGTTTGGAACCTCCATTCTGAGGGATTAAAAATCAAAAATTATAGAGTTTCTTGCATAGCAAGGTGGATAAAATGCGATAAAACCATGGGACAGATAAAATCCTAAGGGGCAGATGGTGAATTTTTGCAAAGCAAATGCCTGCTTTTTTTCTCGCTGTGGTCTGGAGGGCCAGAGATACCAGTAGGTTTCCCAAAAGGCCATTACTCAACCCCATTCCTTGTATTCACATGCAACACTGGCTCCAGGCTGGACGCAAGAGGAATGCTGCACTACCCAAAGGAGTCAGAGAAACCATGGCCCTGTGTCCTGCTCAGTTGCACCCAGAATAACTGGATTTCCCCTCGGGAACACAGGACACAACCTATTCCAGTGGATTGCAGGGGGGTGGCAACTCCAGGTAGCTGCTGCAGCCATTGGACTTGGCAGCGGGCACTGCACTCTGCCCCTTTTCTTAAGGGCCACTAATGCCACCCAGGGTTGTGCGTGGTCTTTACCCAACAATTGCATTCTCAAACTCTGGCCGCACTCAATACATGTATCCCAGAGGTAGATTAATCCCCAGGGTGAATGTAAAACCCCTCTCTGCACCCTCTCCATGTCCATTCAGCCTTCACCATCCCAATGGGCTGCAGGATCACTAATTAATTAGTTCTTGTTTCCTGCACAGCTTCTCTCTGGCTCCCTGTGTGCAATACTTGTGACCGACAACACAAATCCATGCTGGAAACCTGTAAGTTGCCAGCTGTGAGGTAAAAGAACCGGTAACATGGATATGTTGAAGCTAAAGCTTCAAGTTCATGCAGACAAGCTGTTGAACAGATCGGTTTCCATTTAACTTGTCTTAAAAAGCCAACTGAAAAATATGCTTTTACCAACACCCTCCAATGTCTCACCAAGACAATTTACTCAACCTCCAAAACCCATGCAATTTGATAATTAGCTGGACCCCATCCCAAGGCAGCCAACATTACTCAGAGAAGAAAGCGCAGAACTTGCCCAGCCTGCTCCAACTCCAGCACTGCTACATGCATATGTTGGAGAATCATTTTACTCTCCTAGCCCTGCTTTAAAACTTCAAGGAAGTTTGCCCTTTTGCCCTCATCACTCCCTCTACTCCAAAGCCAGAGGAAAAAAAAATACATCAAATCTCAAAGATGACACTTGCTTAATTTTTGCTGGGGAAGGAGAGATAAGGAGAAAGAGAGAGAACTTTTGTAGAGGCAAGATGAAGTAGAAAATCCAGTCCAGAGTTGCCTATGAGTTGAGCAGGTGAAAACCACCATCCACTCATTAATACTTCTAAATGAGTTAAAAAGCTAGGGATTCCCAGGGACACACCTGGGTTTTACCTTGCCAAAGGAGTGGGAAGAAACAAAGTCCCCTCCCAAGCCCAAATCGCTCCTACGCAGTGGCATAGCCCCAATTCCTCTGTCTGCCAAAGATCCTAAGTGCGTATCCCTTCCATTCACGATTCACCTCTAATAGCGCTGCTCCCCGGTAATGACGGGTTTGCCTTTCTGTTGCTGGAAGCAGGCAGCTAAACTGCAGCTCCCTTTGATCATCCCTCTCCACTCTTCCTGCAGGGCCATATTTTCCTAAGGGGGAAGGGGGTGAGGGTGCAGCCATGTCACCAACTCCCTCTGGAACAAGCCAGGCAAGTCTTTTATCTGCAGGGAGGTTTCACTCTATTTAGGAGGATTAAGGCTTCTCCAGTCTGACTGGAAGCCTTTGCCTGCTGATAAAAATGCATTTCAATAGCTTAGCACACCTGGCTCAATGCACTGCAAGTAGCTGCTTCAGTGCCTGCAGGTTAAAAGCATCCTATGGGTGCTGGCAAAACCCTAGCGAAGAGAAGTGACTTCGGGGAATATGGGGACATGTGAGTGAAAGTCCTTCTTTTTCCTCCTCTTAATGAAGATTTTTTTCATACTCCACAAAGTGTCAAATTCCAGCTCTTCCTTCCATAAGAAGGCGACAATTACAGAAAACGTCTTTACAGGCAATAAAAGATCAGGGCCCAGAAAAGGGAATTTAATCCTAGATTTGTGTGCAGTGACAAGGAGTCACCATGTGTGATTGGGTTTTTGCAATTGCTCTTGCTTCTAGTTTGGCTCCTTTACAGGTTATCGGTGGATCTGCTTCACGAGAAGCTTCAGACAATCCAGGTGATTTGCAGTGACATGGAAAGATTAAGACACCCAGGGGACACACATGTGTCCTGAAAAGCTTAATACCTGCTTGGTATAATACCTTCTGTGATTCCATGACCATGTCCCCAGCTCTCAGCACCAGCCAGCCTGGTGAAGACAGTGATTTGTCTTTGTGCTTCCAGTCAGAGACCAGCTTAAACGTATTGCCGATGTGTGGATTTACGTAGGAATTGGTTTCCTGTTTTTTGTTTCTTTCATGTTTTCTGGTTGCCTTTCCTTTTCTTTTAAGTGTAACTCATTATTTCAGAAGCTGGATGTTTCTATTGGGGCAAGAGGGGGTTAATAATTTGCTTTAACTAGTGCATGTGTTTCACACTGAGAACAACTTACAGTGGGAATTTGAAGGCATTTGTCCTGGCTGGTAAAATAAATATTGCCATGTTGATATATATATTTTTTCATTAGTTACTTTGGTTTTGTTTCTTTATCAGCAGTTCTTTCCCTTCCTAAAGCTGGCTTACTGTCTTTAGTTCAGTCACAGACAGGCTGTAATGATCTTAATGCAACTCTGATCTATATAAGCCAGCAGCCAAGCCCGATGATATATTGCAATCTTTATTACCCTGTTACTCCCATTGTCTCAAGTGCTTCTCCAGATCGATGGTGAAATTCCTCTGCTTTAGTGGCCATAAGCTGGGAGGCCACTCATTCACCAGATGGGTGATGAGCTGAACTGTCACAGGTTGGGCTTATGGATGCTCAGCCTATAAAAGACATCACACAGATCCGTTCTGCAAAACTCTCAGCAAGAGAAGGGTGGAATGAATTCCTGCTAATGGCACCAGCCTGCCACTCATGAATTACATTTGGAATTAGTTCTTCCAAGTGGATCTGAATTCTCTTCTCACCATCAGGTTGTCACAACCTTATAAAATTATGGAACAGAAATAATTCAGATATAGAGTCAGAGCTAGGTCATCTAGGAGAATGAAGACTTCCGTGAGAAGTGGTAAGGATGCTCACAGAAAAATGAGTTTGGATGTTAAACTTCAGGATCTTCATGCTAAGATCCTGAGATTAAGGGATCTGAAAAATTATATTGTGCCATTTGTTGTGTCATGAGAGGTTAAGCCTGAAAACCTGTTTAGTGCTTTTGCATATAACATCTCCTCCATACAAATACAACCCTTACTAGCTGTTTCTCCTCAAACCTCAAGTTTGAGTTCACTCATTTTATTTCTTGTCCTCTCACCTACACAGTTCATTTTAATTTAAATCAGTTCCAGCCATTGCTTAACTCCACCACAGTGTAGTCTCCTTCTCTGCCTTCTCCTGGGTTTCTTTACACCTCTTAACAAGCCTGAAACAGAGTAGCAAAATGTTCTCCTTCTTTATTATCACAAATTCACAGGAACAGGACAATTACTGACATTAACTCCCTCATCTCTTCACTATATTTCACATTACAAGGATGGGAATGGAGTGAGAAGGGAAGAGAGTGATCTGATGTCCATAGAAGATAAGGAAGACAGAGCATTAGCTGCTCTTCCTTCCCTTCCAACATGAGGCAAAATATCACCTGGAGTCCTGAGGGGATCCTTTTCCTGAAAAATATCCTGAAACAGAATCTCAGTTTTCAACTGAGAAACTTTCCATAGGAAAAAATTGTTCTGTAATTCCCAGCTACAGCCATTATATTGGATGTGTTGAGTATCTGTCTAAATTAGTGGGACCTAATGGGTATTATGAGGTTTTCCTAGACATTTTGTCATGAGGATGAGAATTTGCCAAATTTTAGCATTGGCTACGTGTTGTTTATCCTTTGGAAATGTCTTTCTGGTCTGGAAACTCTTCTAGCCATGATTTCCAGCATAGAAATATGTCAATCCAGAATGCAGGGAAAACAGCAACTACTCAGCAAAGGGGCAGCAAAAGAAGTTTGGACAACCTGAAGTGTCAGAGGAGGAACTTAGTAACTGATAATGCAAAATCCTTCACTTCAAAGGAAGAAACTAAGGGCACAAACACAGAACTAAAGCACAAGAATATAATTGTTCAGACAGAAATGTGAGGAAGGAAGTCAGATCTATCAAGATTGGTCCCATACAAGCCCCAGGATAGAGAGCCTTATGAATATTACTGAAGTAATCTTGTCTTTATGTTGTTTCCTTGTTTTAAAGTCATGTTGCATATGCACCATGGGGTACCAGGAGAACCAGGCCTGAGAGGTTATTAAAAGAAAGATGCATAAGAGACTGATGGGCTGGAAAAAGAGTCTCCTATAGGAACAAATCTAAGTGCCAGCATATACGAGAGACCGCAGTAGATTGAATGACGTTGTGTGTGTTGGGAGAGCTTCAATTACTTAATTAAGGCAACGATGATACCGAGAGCGGTTTGAAGAGAAAAGCTCTCTCATTTGGATTCATTTCACTTTATATCTTTTTGGTGAAAGATGGAAATAAAAACGGAAGCAGACATGAAATTTAATAATGTTATTGCTAGAAACTAAAATGGAAAAAATACTGGAAATGAATTAAAGCTGAGGCATAAAATGCTAAAAAAGGAAAGAGAAAAATGGTCAGGCAGAACCTAAATAATTCATTTATTTCCAGCAGTAGAAGAGTTTAAAAAAAAAGGCACAGTGATTACAGCAGACGACTGGGAGTTGGGATTCTTGAATTTTATTTCTTTTCCTTAACATATGTCATTCTGTAAACCAGTCTTTCCATGCTCCAGTGTACTCAATACTTCTTCTCATGACAGTGATGTAGTTGGACTTAATTTGCTGATGCCCTGTAGGTGTAAATTGTTATGAATTGGCAGAAATCACTTGAGATTTAAGGATGAAGTTATCTTTCCATTAGGAGCTTGGCTACCAAAACAAAATCTCCATTGAACTCCCTCAAAGAAAATGCAGCTCCCAGTGAAATTTCACATTTCATATCTCACTCTGGGTAGAATTTTCCCTTGTGAAGTGATACTTCTAATTGAATATCTCCCTCCAACTCCCTGGTGTGAGCATTGCTTCTGGGTAAGCAGTGTGAATTGCCTCTCTCCTGTTCATAAAGTTGAATCAAAGCTTTGTTTAAGTCTATTATTATTAAACTTTCCCTTGCAGGCCTCAATATCACCTCGCAGCTGAAGACTGTAGGCAATCACAGATGTGCCGATGAGATGTACTGTCTCCCTGGCCCTTGCAAACCTGCTGCTAATTCTTGACCCTTGGACAAGAGGAACATTAAGGCTTTGCTGCTTTGCTGGGCAACTCTGGCCCTTGCCAGTAGAGGCTGACAGTGGTCTTCATGCAATCCCTGAAGATATAGTGTCTCACCTTGGAGAAGCAAGGGTTACATCTAGGTGAGCCTAGATATTTGCATACCTTTAAGATATTGCATTTGCCATCACTCCATGAATTGCCTTCCTACAGGTATTTCTGGAAGACTCTCACTTCTCCTCTGGCAGGTTTAATTTTTAAGTGAAGCCTCCTTTCCTAGCAGAGAATTTATGCCCATAAAAGCTGCAAAAGCACACTCAGATACACAGTGATGTCAGCCCAGCTACATATGCAAGGCGGGGACTCCAAAGCAAAAACTTTCAGATAGTTTATATCTGTTGTAGACTGTTACGGTACCAATGTTTCTCCCGCACGTCAGAGAAGCCGTATGAGAATTTGGTTGCCTGTGATGGTGTAGATAATTGGTTACCAAAAACAACTGCATGTTCAGATAGACAGAATTGGTCTGTGGCTCATCTGTTTTGCTAAGCTCAGTTGCTGCATCTGGATTTGAACTGCTAAAATCAGCACAAATGTTATTGTTGAAAGCCACAGACCATGCTTTATGTCAATGATAGAGAAACCTCAGAAAGTTTGGAGGTTTCCAGTCAGCACCCAAAAGTTTGGATATTTCTCCAGCTTTAGCCAAACAATTGAAATACTACTCTTGCAAAAAGTTCAAGTGGTAAACTCTGGAGAGCAAGATGTTTCACAAGATTTCTGAAATTTCTGTTTTCAGTGTCAGGACAGAAATGTTGCAAGATCACTCCTTTCCTTCTTGTCTCTTTTTTGATATCTCCATTACTTACTTTTATGAATACTATCATGTCATCTGAGAATGCCATGATGTTAATGAGCCTACACTGTGGCAGGTTCTATCCAACCCTACAAACACAACCCTTCCAGAAAAAAGGATCCAATCTAGATGTATATGACATCTTAAAAGGCAGGAAATGAAGTAACATCGCTCCAATCTTGTGGGGAGATGACAGAACTTGCCTCAGATCACGACCGAGATTGATGCCAGAGCCAGGGACTGAAGCAGATCTTCTGAGCTGCCAGCCAGCACATTATTGAGAAAACTCTTCATTTTCTCTTTTTTTCCCAGCAAAAAAGCATGAGCATGAATACTGAGAATCAGTTACCAAAAGAAATAATTGCCTGAGAGATTTTTAAACTTCAAAACAAATCCCATTTTAATTTTGAACAATGATTAAGGTTATTTTCAAATTGGTACAAGCGGAGTTGACTATCCCTGATTCAGAATAGCAAACATCAGCAAAGCACCGGCAATTAACCAATTTGCTAACAGCCGCTCTGCTGGAGTGAGTCTGGGGCAACTGTGCGGGAAGGGAAAGAAAACGGCTCACTGTAAATTTTACTGAACATTTCAGTGCTGAGTCTGATAAATGGTTTCTGAAGGATTTTTCTGAATTACCCAGGACTCCAAGGAGAAAAAACATTTCTCAGCCCAGATGCTGTGATGCAGGGTATCCTACCTGCACCACCAGATGTCAAAGTAGAAAGATAAAGGGGAGTTCTAGTAGAGAAATACAAAATCTAGCCTGACTGGGATGGGCTTTGCAAGCACTATGTTTAAAATATTAAGCTGGGACAAAAGGACTGTAACTTCCGGCTGTGGGAGAAGGGGGGCAGGAGTATCAGACATCTATTTTAAACACTAAATACGCAAATTACAAGGTCTGCATCTGCAGATCATCAGCAAAATCAGTTCGAGGTCTTTGACTCCTATATAGAGAACATGGGTACTGCTGAGTGCTCAGCTGAGCACCCTTCTCAAAATACTTCCTAATGTCTCTGTGTGAATAATTAGTGAGGTTTAGTAAATTTGGAACTAATAGAAATATAATTTTAATGTTTTGACATATGTACCCTTTCAGTCCTCAGAGACACAGACTCCAATATTCGCACATACAATTGATGTTTATGTCCTCTAGGCAGTCCCTTTCTTTTCAGCAAGTCTACTCTCGAGCCGATGAAACTTCTCAGGAGCAGAAATTTAAATCTGTGGGTTTAAAACACTGTTTTACCTGGTCTTTCTATGTGAAATCTTTACTTTGGTATAAGAGCTCTTATTTCTATCTAAAAGAAGTCCACTGAATTAAAAAAAAATAAAAAAGAAAAGAAAAATCAAATATTCTGAAATTAAAGTAAAACTAAAATGTTCACATGGATAGCTCTGTAGATAGAGCAGCACAAATTTAAGTCTACAATTACAGATTAGAACAGAAGTTTTCATAAGTAAGCATATAAGCCACACAGTCACATCTCTCTGTGAGGATCAATAGACATAAACCTCCAGGTATTCGTTGCACTAAAACAAAAAAAAGAAAAGAAAAACCCTACAAAACACAAAAACCCCATTTTCTATTATGTCAATAGAAAGAGGACTATAAAGCAGTGTTTTTTTCCTGTCTCCCTAAGTTAATGCTTTTGGTCAAGCCCCAGTTTTTCTGCATATGTTTGCATCAAGTTCTGCAGCTAATTCTACACAGTGTAATTCATCTTGTTTCTTTCTGGTTCATATGAAGTCCCCAAAACCGAGGAAACATCTCATAACATTGCATTTGATTTTTAATTTGACAGTTACAAATCCAATTTACTAATCTTGATTTAGAACAATTTAGGCACAGTTTGCTTTCTCATTCGGTAATAATTATGAAAAAAAAAAATCTCCTTGCCTGATGGCTATATGTGTGTGTACATAAATATATGTGTGTAATTATAAAGAATTATTCATGTTTCTTTGTATTTGCTATATACTTTTACTTTAGGTAAGTGTTTATGGCCCATTAAAATGGAACAATTCCAAAATTTCCTAAGCATGATGAGTGGTACCATAAATATGTGTACGCTGTTGCCAATTACTACATGAATAACAATATCCTGAATGCCATATGCCTTCATTAAAAGGCGAGCTTGGGAATATTCTCAGTTTCTGCTTTCTCTGCGTTTCTTGAGCAGACTCCAGCCTCATGGTAGTCAGCAGCAGCAAGCAGTGGGGAGCTGCAGTTTAATAACAAATTGCGACTAGTTGCTACTGGCTGCAAAGCGGCTCCCGCTGAAGCCCTCGAGGTTGCGGGAGAGCACACAATATTCAATTTAATAGACGGTCTTTTCAGTGAAATGCATCAAAGCCTAGGCAGACCCTTTGCTGTGGGAGATATTACCCTCAGTTGAAACTAGGGGTATGATTCTCTAATTTGCTCAAACCTGTCCATTTACAGCAGACAATACTGTCATGAAGAGCTGGCAGTGGGAGAAGGGGGAAGGTGGCAGAAAATAAATCACTGCTACTCTTTCAAGAGAGCATTACGACCAGCAGATTCTCAGAGACGAACTTGCTATGAACACACAGTCTTGAATTCAATGACAGCAACGCTCTCGAAGGCTTGAATCGCAGTTTTACAGCCTTTACTGATAATCACATATACTTAGTTATTATGTCAATACAAATGATCATCATTTATTATTTATACAAGATGAGATTTTCCAAAGCACCAAGGACAGCCTAGTATCCCACTCCCTTCAAAAGTCAGTGTAGGATTTAGGCTCCTGGATCTATCTGTACCTCCAGTGGTGCATCTGATGGGTTTGGCTTGTTTATTGAATTATCCGTAAGATTTATTTTTGTGGGATTTACTTTGATTTTCAGAATCTGAGTCCTAGACAAACAAATTCTCTATTCAGTTCAACTAGGCACTCCAACATATTTTGTTTGCATTAGCTACACTCCGTTGCATTAGTAATGTCCCATCATATCATATTAGTAGTCTGCTTTGCTAATACAGGGAAAGTCGTTCACGCAGTACAAAGTCTACTTGTTTAGCAGTTGTTTTCCTTTTTATTTCATTGTAGACAGAGGCCTTGAGCTCTGGAGGGGAATTTCTTCAACACTTCGGGTTAGATTTGTCCAATGGGATAACAGGAAGACATTTTGTTTCACTTAAATCTGAAGAGGGAAAATATAAGCACGTCTTTTTCTTGCTTTTATCTTTCCACATGGAAAGAGACTGTTAGAGTGATTTTACTTAACTGAAGGTAGTTCAGCTGGGTGAGGTTTTTAAATGTGGGTATTTCAACTGCTTTTTCTTTAAAACAACAACAACAAAAAAATCCCCAAACCCAAAATGGAGGAACAATGTTTGGAGGACACCAAAAGAACAAATTCTGCTCCTCACACTTTTGTTTCTGCATCTCTCTATTTACCTCAAAACTGTTGCCTGTTTGTGCTGAGTATGTATTGTTTACTAGGGACCCAGAATTAATTTTATCATTGTATTTTCATCCACTATCAAATAACAAAGGAGGAATATACTGAACTGTTTCAACAAAGCAGAGTAAAATTAATTCAAAAATTAATATTATCCCAAAATGTAGTCTATGGACTAGATAATTCTCTAACTCTGAAGTTAATGAGAAGAAAATCAATAGAATTATTAATATTAACACTAACATTAATAAAATTAAAATCCAAGTCTCCATTGACTTTTAGGGAGCCAGATTTTACCCCCCAGAATATTACATATTGACCTAACCAAGCAGCATCAGCCATACAACAGCTCTTTGGATCTTGATGTATGATGGACATCGACACATGAAGAATTCTGATGAAGTGATACTACAAGAGTTTAATATGTCGACTTAGTATCACTGCCCTTGTGAAGGAGACACAAGGGCAAAAATGGGGCTATGTGTGGTGCATGCATACTAGAAAGTCTCTGGTTTGCATGGTAGCTCTATTTGCTGATGTCAGAGAGACTTCAGTGTGATATAGCATTAATATTGCCTCACATGTCAGGTAATGCAAATAGAGAAAATTACAAGTAGTATGAGTATGTACTGAAGATGAGCTCTGTGACATCTATTATGTAGAAGCAAAATCATCTTACCTCATGAAAGACGGCGGCTTGAAGGCTAAATTTAATGAGTCTGATTCTGATCTTGTACTGGGTTAAACCAAAAGTGACTCCATTTCTGGTAATGGAAATGCACTGCCGCTAAGCAAAAGGAGTCGGGTTTATTAATGCGGCCAGCTACACTCCTGTAAAAGCTGACAGCCCACTAAAGGTTGCTGTTCATTAGTGTCTGATTTTTGACAGTCATCATAACTGTTATTAGAAAACCTCCAGCAATACTAAGTTGAGATACAAATTAAAAATAAGCCAGCGGTACCTTTAAAAGTGCCATGAGCTTTGCTTTTGGCACTGGTATCTTTGAGCAGAGGCTTACAGTTCAATTCAGACAGTTAGCAGGGTGCTGACAGCAACATGTTGGTACAAGACTGTACTTCTCTCTTTGGTTTTGTTTTAATTAAAGCCGCATTTATTTTTTAGAGCAGGTCATAAAGCTAACCTACTCTGACAACACAGAATTACATTATAAAATCATTCCATACAATAATTATAAATCTCTGCTAAAGCAAATTGAAATGAAATTGAAGTACCGGCATACGTTGCCTTTCTTCCTGATAGGAGGAATCCATCTGATTAAAATTAGCACCGACTGCTCAGATTTTTCAGTGAGGACAGATCCAGAAATGAAGCTCAGTCTTCTGCTTCCTACACCTCTGCATCAGTTAATGTGCTTTAGTTAACGCGCTTTAATTTCAAAGGATGTCCTCTAAGGCCCTAACATGTCACTTGGTTACACCTACACCATGTGCCACAACTACAATTGGTTTCAGTGGCACTTTTTTCACCAGCTAACATTGGCATCATCCAGATGAATCCTTCATGCTTCTAGAGAATCAGAAATGCTGGAGTCACAATTTAATGTTAGGTGAGGTAGTTTAAAAGAGATGCTATATATATATATGTGTATATATATATATATATATATATAAAATTATTATATAGCCAGAAGTGTTGAATGCAGCAGGCTGATTTCAGAAGGTTTATAGTCTGGGGTGACATTACTTATATGACATGTATGGAAACTATGGGATGGAATTTCCCTGAAAACAGTCCTTCCGACAAGGTTCCTGGCACTTTGGTTCCTCTACACAGCTAGAAATCCTGTGAGGACCATCTGTATCATTGTACTTGAGTCCTTCTTGGTGAGTTGGAAACAGGGGCCAGATCCTTAATTTATGTAAACAGGAAGAATTGTGTTGAAACAAATAGAGAGGAATCAAGGGGACTTCTCAGTCCAAAATTATAATAAAGAAAAAGGTTTCAAAATCCCTCAGGACCTCTGAAAATACAGATCAATTCCCTTCACAGAAGTGAGTGGGATGAGAAGAGGAGGGAGGTGCTTTTTCCTTTCCTGATAGTCTGGCCAAAAACAACAGACATTCAGGGAAACCCTTCGGTCTGCTGCAGTGAGGTCCTCAGTATTTGGCTCTTCATTTCTCAGTGTCCTTCAGAAATGGGAATCAGAATTAGCTGCTAACTTCAGAATGTACTGAGTCAAAAATTTCAGGATTAGAGAGAACACCGTGTCCTCCAGTCGTGAAAGTAAGATGCATATATGTGAGTCACACTTATGGAGAATATCAAGGGATGTCAAGGCACAAAAAGTGCTCTGCTGGGATCCTGTGAGCAAGAGCAGAAAGAGTCAAGACCCATTTCTGTCTCAGCTTTCATCTGAACGACTGGGGATGCCTCTTCTCTCCACTTTGCGACACTTGGGTTTCAGTTTCTTGCAAGGCA